>NC_045960.1:97181311-97481311 GCF_010909765.2 Amblyraja radiata
CCCATCTTTAATAACTGACTCTAGCAGTTTCCCCACTACCGATGTTAGACTAACTGGTCTGTAATTCCCCGTTTTCTCTCTCCGTCCCTTCTTAAAAAGTGGGGTTACGTTTGCTACCCGCCAATCCTCAGGAACTTTCCAGAATCTAAAGAGTTTTGAAAGATTATTACTAATGCATCCACTATTTCTGGAGCTACTTCCTTAAGTACTCTGGGATGCAGCCTATCTGGCCCTGGGGATTTATCGGCCTTTAATCCACTCAATTTACCCAACACCACTTCCCGGCTAACCTGGATTTCACTCAATTCCTCCAACTCCTTTGACCTGCGGTCCCCTGCTATTTCCGGCAGATTATTTATGTCTTCCTTAGTGAAGACGGAACCAAAGTAGTTATTCAATTGGTCCGCCATATCCTTGTTCCCCATGATCAACTCACCTGTTTCTGACTGCAAGGGACCTACATTTGTTTTAACTAATCTCTTTCTTTTCACATATCTATAAAAACTTTTGCAGTCAGTTTTTATGTTCCCTGCCAGTTTTCTATCATAATCTATTTTTCCTTTTCTAATTAAGCCCTTTGTCCTCCTCTGCTGGTCTCTGAATTTCTCCCAGTCCGTTATGCTGCTTTTTCTGGCTAATTTGTACGCATCATCCTTCGCTTTGATACTATCCCTGATTTCCCTTGTTATCCACGGATGCACTACCTTCCCTGATTTATTCTTTTCCCAAACTGGGATGAACAATTTTTGTAGTTCATCCATGCAGTCTTTAAATGTCTTCCATTGCATATCCACCGTCAACCCTATTAGAATTAATTGCCAGTCAATCTTGGCCAATTCACGTCTCATACCCTCAAAGTTACCTTTCTTTAAGTTCAGAACCATTGTTTCTGAATTAACAATGTCACTCTCCATCCTAATGAAGAACTCAACCATATTATGGTCACTCTTGCCCAAGGGGGCACGTACAAGACTGCTAACTAACCCTTCCTCATTACTCAATACCCAGTCTAAAATAGCCTGCTCTCTCGTTGGTTCCTCTACATGTTGATTTAGATAACTATCCCGCATACATTCCAAGAAATCCTCTTCCTCAGCACCCCTGCCAATTTGATTCACCCAATCTATATGTAGATTGAAGTCACCCATTATAACTGTTTTGCCTTTGTCGCACGCATTTCTAATTTCCTGTTTGATACCATCTCCAACTTCAGTACTACTGTTAGGTGGCCTGTACACAACACCCACCAGCGTTTTCTGCCCCTTAGTGTTTCGCAGCTCTACCCATACCGATTCCACATCCTCCAAACTAATGTCCTTCCTTTCCATTGCGTTAATCTCCTCTCTAATCAGCAACGCTACCCCACCTCCTTTTCCTTTCTCTCTATCCCTCCTGAATATTGAATATCCCTGGATGTTCAGCTCCCAGCCTTGGTCACCCTGCAGCCATGTCTCCGTGATCCCAACTATATCATAGTCATTAATAGCTATCTGCACATTCAACTCATCCACCTTATTACGAATGCTCCTTGCATTGAGACACAAAGCCTTCAGGCTTGTTTTTACAACACTCTTACCCCTTATACAATTATGTTGAAAAGTGGCCCTTTTTGATTTTTGCCCTGGTTTTGTCTGCCTGCCAGCCCCTCTGTCTCTACGCTCACACATTTAAGAAACCCTTTCCCTTTAACTCCATCCTCCACTATCCCATTCGACACCCCACCCCCCTTATTCAGTTTAAAACCACCCGTGTAGCAGTGGCAAACCTGCCTGCCAGAATGCTGGTCCCACACCTGTTAAGATGCAATCCGTCCATTTTGTACAGTTCCCCCTTACCCCAAAACAGATCCCAGTGATCTAAGAATCTAAATCCCTGCCCCGTGCACCAGTTCCTCAGCCACACGTTCAGGTCCCGTATCTCCCTGTTCCTGCTCTCGCCAGCACGAGGAACTGGAAGCAAACCGGAGATAACAACCCTGGAGGTCCTGCTTTTCAGCATTTTTCCGAGCGCTCTAAAGTCACGCTGCAGAATATTCATCCCCTTCTTTCCGACATCGTTTGTGCCGACATGCACTACCACTTCCGGGTGTTCACCTTCGCCCTTGAGGATTTTCTGCACTCTGTCCGTGACATCCTGGATCCTGGCACCAGGAAGGCAGCACACCATCCTCGCATCCCGTCTGTTGCCGCAGAAACCCCTGTCAGTACCTCTCACAATGGAGTCTCCCACTATAATGGCGTTGCCTGCCTTAGGCCTTTTTGGTTTTGGCTCAACAGCCCTATTCGCATCACAAGCCAGTCCGCCGCTCAGTGTAAACACGTCTTCTGTCCCGACAGCTTCTAAGTGGGTGAACCTGTTCACAAGAGGTACAACACCCGGGGACGTTGGCATTCCATGCTTCCCTCCCTTTCTCACTGTCTCCCACCTTCTCTCTTCCAGTACCTTAGGTGTAACAATCGTACTGTAGGACTTGTCGAGGAACGACTCCGTTTCTCGGACGAACCGGAGGTCATCCACTTGCTTCTCAAGTTCCCCAATACGGCCCTTCAGGAGCTCTACCTGGATGCACTTCTCGCATTTGTAGCAGCCAGAGGCACCAGCGGTGTCCTTGACCTCCCACATACTGCAAGCATCGCACTGAATCAGCTTGCCTTACATCTTCTTCTTTCGTCTCTACCTCTCAAGCGTATTGCGTGGTCTCCTCTCCTCAGCCTCCTCGCCGAAGACTCTCGAGCCAAAGACTCACACTTTTCTCACAGGGCACTTCCCTCGCAAGGCCGCTCACTCACTGCTGCTCGCTAAGAGCCGTCTTGCTGAAATTGACTGATAAATTGCCTGATTTACCAATTTACAAACCAAATTCCTCAGTTTTCAACTGTTTTCCCAGCACTGACTCACTTCTCTCCTCCCACTTGGGCTAGAGCCAATCAGTCGTATCTCTTGCTAAACTCCTGCTGCTGTTGCTCCCAAAACTACAGCAGTTCTGATGTATAGTATTCATGCATAGTATTATCAGAATATTATCTGATTGATTGGATAACACACAAACACATCCACAAACAAAACCTTTTCACTGTACCTCACCACTCGTGACAATAAAAAACACAAATCTAAACCTATTGCTATGAGGATTATTTCTTCTGCTCAGTTTACACAATGAAGGTTCTCCAAAATAAACAGTCATAATAGAAAAAATAATTAGGAATTTATATTCTACTCGACCAAGGGCGACCCGTGGGTTCCGTCCCCTCAACGTACGGGGGGGGGGTGGCAGCCTGCAGCATCACACACACACTAACCACACCCCCTTGATATTATATTAATATTATTCATTGGCTCCTTTTACCCCATCCCCGCACTATCTCGAGAGGCGAAGAGAGTGGGGCAGAGAAAGAGAGAGGGGGAGGGGGGTGTAGAGAAGGGGGGTTTGAGAGAGGGATTGAGAGGGGGTGGAGAGATGGGATGGTGGGGGGGGGAGGGGGAGAGGGGGGGAAGGGAGGAGTGGGGGAGATGGAGAGGAGGAGGAGAGAGGGGGGGGGAGGGGGGGAGAGAGGGATGAGGGAAGGGGAGGGGAAAGAGAGGGAAGGGGAGGGAGGCGGGGAAAGGGGAGAGGGGGAGGGGGAGGGAGGTAGAGAGGGAGGGGGAGGGGGATGGAGGTGGAGAGGGTGGGGGAGGGGGAGGGGGGATGGAGAGGGGGAGGAGAGAGGGGGTAGAGGAGGGGAAAGGGGGAGGAGAAGGGGAGGGGGGGAGAGGGAAGGGGAGAGGAGAGGGGGGAGGGGGAGGGGGAGTAGAGGGGGAGGGAGGGGAGGAGGGAGAGGGAGGAAGGAGAGGGGGAGGGGCGGAGGGAGGGTGAGAGAGGGTGAGAGATGGGGAAGAGGGGGGAGAGAGGGGTAGGGGAGGGAGGGGGGAGAGGGGGGGCGAGGAGGGGGCAGTGGGGGAGAGGAGGGGGTGAGGGGGAAGTGGGAGAGAGAAGGGATGAGGGGGAGAGGAGCGGGGAGGGGGAGGGGAGGGAGAGGGCAGACTTGAACTCGGCGAGCGGGGGGGGGGGGCTGCGGAAAGACGTTCGAGTGCGAGTTACGCGCCGGGGTGGGGAGGGGGGTTTCGTAAATCGCTGCTCATGGAGAACAGTGGCCATCAGGCTGCACATTGAAAACTCTGCGCAGCTGGCCACGATGAGCAGAGCCATTGTGACGTCATCAGCTCGCTTCAGCTCATTAACTTACGGGCCTGTCCCACGGGCATGTGACTCCATGCGGCAAGCACGACCTAAAGGGCCTGTCCCACCAGCATGCGCCTGCATGCGGCAAGCGCGACCTAACGTGGTCGCGTGAGCTGTACGACCTTGCGGGGCCGGTCCCACTTCGATCGCCGGAGCCTTATGGAGTTGTGCGGAGCTGGTCCCGACATCGCGCGGGGCTCCGAAAAACTGACCATGTTCAAAAATTCTGCGCGGCAACGGCCTGCCAGCCCACAGCCGCCTCGACGCCGTACATCACGCGCGAACTTCCCGCGGACTTCGCTCGAACTTCATGTCACTTACTCGACCTCCGCGCGGCCCCCGCTTCTGGTTTGGTCGCGCTTGCCGCATGCAGTCGCATGCTGGTGGGACAGGCCCTTTAATAAAAAATCTGATTGTTGAACAATTTCAAGCTATAACTCGGGAAGAGAGGGGGAGAGAGAGGGGGGGAAGAGAGGGGGGGAAGAGAGGGGGGGAAGAGAGGGGGGGAAGAGAGGGGGGGAAGAGAGGGGGGGAAGAGAGGGGGGGAAGAGAGGGGGGGAAGAGAGGGGAGAGAGAGGAGGGGAGAGAGAGGAGGGGAGAGAGAGGAGGGGAGAGAGGGGGGGAGAGAGGGGGGGAGAGAGGGGGGGAGAGAGGGGGAGGAGAGGGGGGGAGAGAGGGGGGGAGTGGGCGGAGAGAGGGGGGGAGGGGGGGAAGAGAGGGGGGGGGGAAGAGAGGGGGAGAGAGAGGAGGGGATCTTTCAAAAAAGATCTCAGATTGGTGAACAATTTTAGTAACAAACTCGAGAAATAATGAATTAAATTTTCAGATGAGGCGATTTTCGAGATCATGAGGTAAATCGCTACTGGAATATGTATAATTTCACCATTAGCGCGTCGGGTTTTCGAGGAGATGTGAATCACAGACGAACAAATACACACACAAATAAATACATCCACATCCAAGATCAGAGTTTTATATTATAATAGGATAGATATTTAGACGTCACAACAAGGGTCAGATGAAGGGTCGGTTTGTTGTCTATGTTTGGATATACAAAGTATTGCCAAAAGAGATGGAGTGGTGGAAAGGATTTAATTCTCTCTTTAATATAAAGTGTGGGTGGTCTCCACAGAAAAAGAGGTTGAGAGATATTAAGGTTGTTCTTTTATGGTATTCTGAAGGAGACCAGTCAAGATGAACTGTTTCATCTACAGAAGCCTGGGCTCGAAAGGGTACGATTCAAAGCTCAAATGAAGTAACATTATTTCACAGAGTGAGTTAGCAATCCTTGGCTAGGCTTGCAAGGGAATTGGGAGGAGTAGATAATAATGATACGTTCCACAGCAAATTCAACAGATTTCTTCCAGAAAATGTTATTTTGGATGCAGTTGAAGTATAATTTGAGATGATAATATGCAGCATATTTGGACAAAGCCGCTGATTTTGTTCTGAGAGTTGGGTTGGGACCTATGTTATGTAATGGTTGGGGCCGATGTAAATTGTTTGATAGAGAACAAACTCCATGATTCATCAGCAGCTGCAAAAACTGAAAGTAATGGGAAAAGTAATGGGAAAACTCTAACAGTTACTGCCAAGGTGGAAGTTGAAGAGATGGTGTTTAGGTTGGCAATTTGAGTGCCAAGCTTGAGTGTCAAGTGGCATACTTCATCGGGATGATGCAGAGCATCTTGTGTGTTATTGAAGCTGCACTCATGCAGACAAATGGAGAGTATTCCAACACACTGCTCATTTGTGTCTTGTAGATGGTGGAAATATCCTGGGTATAAGGAGGTGGGTCCATTGCAGCTCAATATGTAGCACCTGACTGGTCTACGATATTTAGCCACGATATTTAGCTCCATTTGGACACTGGTCCATAGAAATGCTCAGAATGACATTATTGAAACATATAAGATTGTTAAGGACATGCTCGAGGCAGGAAACATGTTCCCGATGTTGGGGGACCTCCAGAATAAGAAGTAAGCCATTTAGAACGGAGATGAGGAAACACTTTTTCTCACAGAGAGTTGTGAGTCTGTGGAATTATCTGCCTCAGAGGGCGGTGGAGGCCGGTTCTCTGGATACTTTCAAGAGAGGGCTCTTAAAGATAGTGGAGTCAGGGGATATAGAGACATAGAAACATAGAAAATAGGTGCAGGTGTAGGTGTAGGCCATTCGAGCCTGCACTGCCATTCAATGTGATCATGGCTGATCATCCAACTCAGTATCCTGTACCTGCCTTCTCTCCATACCCCCTGATCCCTTTAGCCACAAGGGCCACATCTAACTCCCTCTTAAATATAGCCAATGAACTGGCCTCAACTACCTTCTGTGGCAGAGAATTCAAGAGATTCACCACTCTCTGTGTGAAAAATGTTTTCCTCATCTCGGTCCTAAAAGATTTCCCCCTTATCCTTAAACTGTGACCCCTTGTTCTGGACTTCCCCAACATCGGGAACAATCTTCCTGCATCCAGCCTGTCCAACCCCTTAAGAATATGGGGAGAAGGCAGGAACTGATTGGGGATGATCAGCCATGATCACATTGAATGGCGGTGCTGGCTCGAAGGCCTGAATGGCCTGCTCCTGCACCTATTGTCTATTGTTTAATGATGGTAATGTTGAATGGCAAGAAGTAATGAGCACAAGGAACTCCAAATGCCGGAATCATGAGCATAAAACACAAAGTGCTGGAGTATCTCAGCAGTTCATACAGCATTCCAGGAGAACATGGATAGGTAACATTTTAGGTTGGAACCCTTCTTCAGGCTAAGTGTCGAAGGGGGGAGAGAGCTGGAAGACCGATGAGGCTGGAGAAATCCAAGCAAGTATTAAGGGTGATAAGGTGAGGGAGATAGATTAGCAAATGGGTGGTCAAAGGCCGGAGATGAAAAGAGACAAAAGACTGGGAGATAAGGAGAAGTATGAATGTTGAGGTCAGAGGAAGAGTTGCAGGTGCAAGGGGACAGACAGAAGGAGAAAGGGGTGGCAGGGGAAGGGGGGGGGGGGGAGGAAACGGGATACTGGAGGAAATGAGTGCGTATCCAAGTGGGGCAGAGGGAAGATAGGAAGGGGGAAAAGAGGAGGTAGGGTTATTTGTTGGTTACCTAACATTGGGAAATTCATGTTCATACCATTGGGTTTTAGGCTACCCAAGCAGAATATGAGGTGCTGTTCGTCCTGATTGCATGTGGCCCAACTTCGGCAATGGAGGAGACCCAGAACAGAAAGGTCAGTATGGGAATGGGAGGGGGAGATGGTTGGCAACTGGAAGATCCAAGAGGCCTTGGTACAAGTGTTCAGCGAAACAGTCACCTAGTCTATGTTTTTTAAAGTTTAGTTTAGAGATGCAGCGTGGAAACAGGCCCTTCGGCCCACCTAGACCTCATCAACCAGCGACCTCCTCACAGTAACACTACCCATCACACACTAGGGCCAATTTTACATTATACCAAGCCAATCAACCTACAAATCTGTATGTGTTTGGAGTGTGAGAGGAAACCAAAGATCTCAGAGAATATCCACTTAGGTCGTGGGAAAAACGTTCAAACTCTGAACAGATAACCACCTGTAGTCAGGATCGAACCTGGGTCTCTGGCGCTGTGAGGCAGTAGAAACATAGAAACATAGAAAATAGGTGCAGGAGTAGGCCATTCGGCCCTTCGAGCCTGCACTGCCATTCAATGTGATCATGGCTGATCATCCAACTCAGTATCCCATACCTGCCTTCTCTCCATACCCCCTGATCCCTTTAGCCACAAGGGCCACATCTAACTGCCTCTTAAATATAGCAATGTTTTTCTCATATCGGTCCTAAAGGATTTCCCCTTTATCCTTAAACTGTGACCCCTTGTCATGGACTTCCCCAACATCGGGAACAATCTTCCTGCATCTAGCCTGTCCAACCCCTTAAGAATTTTGTAAGTTTCTATAAGATCCCCCCTCAATCTTCTAAATTCTACCCAAGCAGTATCTCTACTGCTGTGCCACCGTGTTTTGTCTCGACAATGTAAAGGAATCCTCATTGGGAGCACCTTAGTGGATCCCCACTGTATCCATTCTCATCTGCAATAGATGAGGTTAGAGAAGGTGCGTGTAATGATTAGACTTCGTTCTTTTGAGAGGTGACTGACTAGAACCTTTTTTTGGCACGCCAGTTACAATCAGCGCAGGCCTGGATATTGTCCCGCTCTTGCGGCAAGGGGGCATGAATCGCTTCATTATTGGTGGAGTTGCGAGTGGAATTGAACACGGTGCAATTAGCAAACATCCCCACTTCTGGCTGTGCGGTGGAAGGAAGATCATTATTGAGGCAGTTGTGCCAAGGGCACTGCCCAGAGGATCTCCTGAAGCAATGCCCCGGGGCTGAGGTGATTGCCTTTCCAACAACCACAATTTATCTTTCCTTGTATAAGGCATGGTATGTTTCCCTGAAGGGCTTTAAAAGTGATGAGAGAAATGATCCACTTCATTCTCTGTAGATCCTCGGTAAATCAGCTGTAGATGGTATAGTTTTGCTACTCAGCACCTGGCCCATCCACTTCTTGGCTGTTCAGTGATGTCCATCTGCAGGCTATCCATCCGCATCTGCAATCCATCAGCAAATATTTGGGCACTCTTGCTGTCCTCGATTTTGACTGATGATGGCATTCAGCTCAGCTGAGACTCATTTGATCGAATCTTCTCCAGCAATCTGCCTTTGTGCTTCTTCTGGATGGACCATCACAAGACTCGAAATCACACTACATGGGGAATGTTTTCAATAGACAATAGGTGCAGGAGTAGGCTATTCGGCCTTTTGAACCAGCACCACCATTCACTGTGATCGTGGCTGATCATCCACATTCAGTACCCCGTTCCTGCCTTCTCACCATCCCCTCACTCCGCTATCTTTAAGAGCTCTATCTAGCTTTCTCTTGAAAGCATCCAGAGAATTCAATACTTCCTTCAATACTTCAGAATATGTTTCCGGAAACTATTCTTCTAGATGCCATAAATTGTATATATTTTGATGCACTCCTTACTTTTTTGGAATTCTCCACCTGGTGGTTATGGAAGTTAGATCAGAAGATATTCAAAGAGGAGGAAGATAAAATGTTAAAAGATAAGCAAATTGTGGGTTATCTGGCAGTAGGCTCAGAAGAGGAATTGAGGCCTCAGCCATGATTGTATTGGATGGCAAGGCAGGCTTGATGGATCGAATGTTCTACTCATGATCCTATGTTTTAGTGTTCTTGATGAATGATCACCATGTAACGCTCAATTTTACTTCGGAGTCATGTGAGTGACTACGTGAAGAACCCCGCCAGGACGCATGCGTGACATATCGCTACACGCATTGCAACTAGTCACAGCAAGGGGGAACGACGTTCCCTTAGCGGCAAAATTTGAAAACCAGGAACAGCAGGGAAGAAGACTCTGCGTTCCAGAATTTGAAAGTCGGGAACAGCAGGTAAGGAGACTCTGCGTTCCTTCCACTCACCTTTAGGTGGAAACATGGACCGGATCCATGAAGGCTGCGGGAAAGCTGGCAGGGGAGAACCGCGGAGTCGCGGGCAACCGGCAGCAGCAGCCAAAGGCACGCTAAACTCCTGTAATGGGAACAGCCTATGCCCGACTTTCGCTCCCGACTCGCTCCCGCACCGGGCCCGGCCGGGCGGGAGAGGGAAGCAAAAATTAATGTTACCCCGCGCTGGGTTTTTTCCACAGGAGGGGAAGCTGGACAAAGTGGTGTCCACAAATGCTGCTAGTGAAGCTGGCTGGGGAGGACCGCGGAGTCGCGGGCAGCCGGCAGCAGCAGCCAAAGGCAGGAGCCAAAGGCACGTTAATCTCCCGTAATGGGAACAGCTGTGCCCGACTTTCACTCCCGACTCGCCCCCGCACCGGGCCGGGCGGGACAGGGAGCAAAACTAATGTTTCCCCGCGCGGGGTCTGTACAGGAGGGGAAGCTGGACAAAGGAGTGTCCACAAGTGCTGCTAATGAAGCTGGCTGGGGCAGACAGCAGAGTCACAGGCAGCCGGCAGCAGCAGCTGAAGGCACGTTTATCTCCCGTAATAGGAAGAGCTGTGCCGACTTTTGGTCCCGCGCCGGCCAGAACACCACGGCCGGGCGGGAGTATTTAAATGGGGCCGTTGACTTTTGACCAGTCAATAACGGCAGCAGAAGGGGTGGAACGACGCTCACCCGTAGCAACAATTTTAACTTGGACCTGCAGGGAAGAGCTGCGGTCTTTTTTGTATTACCATGCTGATTGCAGGTGCAGAAACCAACGGGCTGCGACAAAGCTGGTGGGCTAGATGGGATCAGATGTGCCAGATGCCCTCCACACCGGCCATATCCACTCCACGGAAGGACAGTAAGGACAAAGCTGGAGAAGGGGGACCGTGGAGCAGCGGGCAGCCAGCAGCAGCCAGCGGCACTTGGATCACCCGTAGTGGGATCAGCTGTGCCCGATGTCGCCTCCGCACCGGCCAGATCCACGCGGCCGGGCGGAAAGGCTAGACACAAAACAAACAAGGTCAGAGGAGTCCGACTTTGAATAACCGCCGGCGGCCAACACTCGAGAGCGCTGGAGCGGGAAGAAGCGGTGTATGGAGCTTTCCTCCTTCTTGGAAGATGCGGGACCTCCAACCCAACCAAACCAAAAATCCAGACCCCAGCGCTACAACAACAGCGAAGAACCTACAAAAAGTAAACCTGCCACTAGTAACTATGGAGGTAGGTGGGTCTGGATCCCTACAATATACAATGGGCACGGAGATTGGGTGGAGATTACACTCTTTTCTGAATGCATGGAGCATGATAACAAACGATATCTACATCTTAAGCAGTATCCAGGGATATACAACAGAGTTTATACACAAGTACAGCCCTCCAGTTCAACATATACTGAACCGAATGTTCGTGCTTTCTGATAAAGGGAAATCAAAAGCGCAAGCTGAACTGAAGCGGCTTCACATAAAAGGTGTAATTGAGAAAACTCAACACGAACCATTAGAATTCGTGTCCAATATATTTATCAAAAACAAAAAGATGATGGTCATCGCATCATCATAGATCTGACAAAATAGATACCTTTGTTACTGCTTAACAATTAATTCCCAAAGGTTACTTCAATGGCCAGCATCGATTTAAAAGATGCTCACTATTCAGTGCCTATACGAGGTGACCACAGATGTTACTTAAAATTCAACTGGATGGGACAACCCTGACAGTATAAAGCACTGCCAAATGGGTTATCATCAGCCCAGGCTGTTCACAAAGAAATTTGAAACCAGCCCTAGCGTTTCTACGGAAACGTATACACATGGTCATGGCATATTTAGATGACATACTCATTATGGGCAAAACTTTGGAATTGGCCAAACAAACTGTAACAGCCACAAAAAAGTTATTTGGAAAACTGGGATTCATTTTTCATCCAGTTAAATCTAAACTAACGTCTTCCACTACTATGGACTACCTGGGGTTTCACCATTGACTCAGTTCACATGTCGGTGACTCTGCCTAAGGGAAAGGCTAGAGATTTAATAGAGGCTTGCAATAACCTCACTGACATCAGCAAACCATCCATCAGATTGGTAGCTAAAGTAATTGGCATAATGATGGCTGCCTTCCAGCCACACAATTTGGATCTCTACATTACCAAAACATACAGAGAGCAAAATACAAGCACTCTAAATTATGCAGGTCACTTTGACAGATCTGTGAAACTACCAATCAAGCTAAAATGGAACTAAAATGGTGGATAGATAACATCTGGCCTTGTTCCTATCCAAGCATTGTCAGTAACCTTTCCATGGTACTACAAACTGATGCCAGTGCACTTGGGTGCGGAGCCACCAATACCATACCACCATGGTAGCATACATTAACCACAGGGTGGAAACAAATCGACATCATGTGACAATCTGGCCATACAAATTGGCAATGGTGTATCCAGAGAGATATTTGGATATCAACCACTTACCTACCAGGAAGACTAAATTCAGTGGCAGACACCAGGTCACGCAAATTTAATGAAAACACCATATGGATGTTGAATAAAATAGTATTTGCTGATATCACAGCAAAATATGGAACACCAGATATCGATTTATTCGCATCCAGACTTAACCACCAGTTATCAAGTTATGTTACACAGGAACCAGACCCTGGGGCAGCGGCGACAGATGCATTTTCGCTGCGTTGGGGGGGGGGGGGGAGAAATTGTTTATTTACGCATTCCCTCCTTTCCTGCCTCATCAGTCGGGTATTAAAGAAATACAACAAGACTCTGCATCTGGTATTGGTAGTACCCGATTGGCCTACACAACCATGGTTCCCAGTGGTATCAAACATGGAATCAGAGACATGAACATCCCATCTGTTCTGGAATATCTGGCAGGCCTCCACTATGATGAGGGGCTCAGTTACAGTGCCATCAACTGTGCCAGAAGTGCCCTATCGACTTACCTATGGCAGGGGACAGACCATTACACTGTTGGGACTCACCCACTGGTACAAAACCTATGAGGGGAACCAGATACTCCCAAATATGGGATGTGAGAATAACCCTGAAGATGCTCAGGAATTGGTCTCCAGCAACAGTTCTGTCCCTACACAGACTGACATTAAAACAGTCATGTATAATAAGACATCTGTCGTTATACATGGAGAAAACGAATATCCTAAGAGGGAATGAAAAGGCACATTTTGGTCAGCCACTAGCAACCACACCAAGAGTGACGGTCCAGACCATCTCAAGATGGCTGAAACAGTTCCTAACACAGGCTGGGGTGGATACTAAACTTTAAAAATCTCTTTCCACCAGGGCTGCAGCTACATCGGCAGCGATACAGTTGGATGTACCAATGGACCAAATCCTCAAGGCAGCAGGATGGTCTGGAGGGGAAAACATTCCAATTATTTTGTAATAAACCAGTAATGAACCCTGGAACGTTTGCATAAACAATTTAAGTTCTGTAAATTAATTTAAACCCATAAAAGGGGTTATGTCGAATCATGTCCAAATTATGTTAACTCAATTCCTCCCACAGTCAAGGCAGACGTGATGCATGGACTCGTTTCCACGGCATGAAATCACAGAGCTTTAAAATCTTCACGTAGTCACTCACGTGACTCCGAAGTAAAATAGTAAGATTAAACGAGAACTTACCAGTTTGAAGTTTGATCTGTATTTTATGAGGAGTTACGATGAAGGATTACGTGCCCTCCGCTCCCATCCTGATCATATACTTAACTGGTACCTCTTCTCTAATCTTACTATGTTTAGTCATTACAGTTATCTGTGATTTCACACCACTGCTTTGAAGAATGACACGCATGCGTCCTGGCGGGGTACTTCACGTAATCCCTCATCGTAACTCCTCATAAAATACAGATCAAACTTCAAACTGGTAAGTTCTCGTTTAATCTTACTATTTATGCCACTGCCCTTTCACTGTAACACAAAGCATGGGTCTCACAAGCCAGCCACCTCCTGCCCCTTCTGTGGAAGAGCCTGCTGTTCCCACCAGGGCGTCATCAATCACCTCAAAGACCATAAAAATGATGTGGAAACAAGTCATCCTCAATCCCAAGGGACAGCCTAGGAAGAGAAGGAAAAGTTGGAAACTAATGGGATCAAAGATGTTGACATCATTTTGTCACGCTTGGTTTTACTCTTCATTGAAAGCAAAGGTTAAAATTGTTAATTTAACTCTAATTGTTGGTATTAGTTTATCATTGTCATGTGTAGCAAGATACAGTGAAAAGTAAAAGAGGAGGTAAGGAGTTGGTGGTAGATGATTTTCAGATGCCTAGCTGGAGAAAATGTCACCTCATCCAAGATGAGGTATCAGAGAAGCAGTACTGCAGCGAGAGAGCTGGTGAGGGGTTGGAGTGGGGGGAGGGTACCCATGCCTGGACTGATGTTCAAGTTAGACACAAAGAACTCAGCAGGACAGGCAGCATCTCTGGAGAAAAGGGAGAGGTGACGTTTTGGGTCGAGGCATTCTTGATTAATACAGGTGTCAGCGGTTATGGGGAGAAGGCAGGGGAATGGGGTTAGGAGGGAGAGATAGATCAGCCATGGTTGAATGGAGGCATAGACTTGATGGGCTGAATGGCCTAATTCTGCTCCTATTACTTATGACCTTATGACCAACGAGACAGTTCTTTAGACGGAGAGTCAGGGGAGGGAACATCCTGAAGAAGGGTCTCGATCCGAAATGTCCCCTATTCCTTCTCTCCAGAGATGCTGCCTGACCCGCTGAGTTACTCCAGATTTTTGGGTCTATCGTCAGCGTAAACCAGCATCTGCAGTTCCTTCCTACACATGATGTTCAAGTTCTCTGTGCTCACCCACTCCACGTCATGCACTTGAATCCCAGCTTCCACCCAGCTGCTTCTCCAGTGCAAGCTGAGATCTCACATTGAGTGTTTAATTGAAGCCGGTCCCAGAACATTCACGGGATTCGCTGTGCACTCCTGTGCCAGACACAAAGCTCCTGCCCTACTGTTCTCGTCAGTGCGTGACGGCATGGCCGTTTTCTCTCACCTCCCTGATTCAGCTGAATCACAACCCTTGCAGACTTTCCTATCAAGCCTTCTCACGAACATTTCATTCAACCCACCCTTCGAAGCAATTGCACATCTTCCATCCTGAGGGCTTTATTAAGATTAATATTATGATACAAGTATTTCTTACATACCTTCACATTTCAGCGGGCCAGCATTAGCGTTGAACTTTCTGAATCCAGGAATAATCTGATTGTCAAATCCAACCAAAGGCAACACTTTTTATGACAGTAATAAACTGGAGGCATTAGGGAGAATTGTTCAAACCAAGAGCCTTCATTGTAAATCATAATTTAACTCGTTTTTATCCAGTTTCCTACGTGAGAGCATACTGCCCTCCTCAGTAATGCTTTGCATTAATAACCTATCTGCTTTCTTCTCTGAATTTCTCTTCCTTCAAGGTTTGTGGCAGCTTGTTTCTTCTGATTGCATCACCTCTCACTCCACGCTGGAGATAATGTAATTTTGTCATAAGGTCATAAATGATAAGAGCAGAATGAGGCCATTCAGCCCATCAAGTTTACTCCGCCATTCAATCATGGCTGATCTAACTTTCCCTCTTAACCCCATTCCCCTGCCTTCTGCCCATAACCCCTGACACCCATACTAATCAATAATCTATCTGTCCCTGCCTTAAAAAATATCCAATGATTTGGCCTCCAACGCCTTCTGTGGAAATTCTTGTCCAATAAAGGAACCAATAGTAAACTGGCATGTAGGAAAGGGCTGCAGATGCTAGCTGTGATATCTTGTGCTCAGACACAGAATACGAGTTGACTCACTGGTGACCGGAAATCGACTGCATAGTTTGGCGTAGTTTACTCAATAATTTGCAATCTTCCGACCAAAGGTGGCGCTATTACAACTCCTCCCACCTTAATGAAAATGGTATCGCCTTGTTGACATTTTTGAATATAATAAAATGGTATGAATTTATTACTATCTTGTCTGATAGTTTACTTGTGTATATAACCTGAATAAAATTAGGGCATCATGCATATATGTTGCATATACAATAGTAAGATTAAACGAGAACTTACCAGTTTGAAGTTTGATCTTTATTTTATGAGGAGTTACGATGAGGGATTACGTGAAGACCCGGTCGTTCGCATGCGCGTCAATCTTCAAAGCAGCGGTGTGAAATCACAGATAATAGTAATTGAAGTAACATAGTAAGATCAGAGAAGACTAGAACTACGAGATGACCTTTATGAGGGTTGGGAGCGGAGGACACGTAATCCCACATCGTAACTCCTCATAAAATAGAGATCAAACTTCAAACTGGTAAGTTCTTGTTTAATCTTACTATTTTACTTCGGAGTCACGTGAATGACTACGTGAAGATTTCAAAGCTCTGTGATTTCATGCCGTGAGAAACGAGTCTACACAACCACAACTGGTCCATTGACAAATGAGGGAAACATTCTTAACGCATACAGTCATGACATAGATTTAAAACATGCTGATGCTGTTAAATGATGTAATAATAATAGTCACACCTCTCATCCGGATGGACACTATGAATAGAACGTAAAATAGAGTTGACAAATACCCCTGGTCTGGCAACGGGTTATTACAAAATGTTTGGAAATTTGTTCATTTGACCATGCTGCAGCCGTTAGGATGTGGTCCAGCGGAACATAAATAACCCTTGCTGCTGATGTTGTAGCAGCCCTGGTAGAGTGAGATCTGGAATCAGTATCTACTCCTGCATAAATCAACTCCGTTTTATCACCTGGAAATGGTCTGAACGGATACGTCTTATAAAGTTTTTTGTAACTAACAAGCATAACTAGCTCAGAGCCTCCAAGGCTCTTGGTGACCTTGACATATTGTTGTATATGTGTGCCCTCACATAACCAAAGGTCCCTGGATATGCCTTGAACTATTTTGAGACCTGACACCCCTTCTGCTCTGCTTAAGTAAATTATAAACATAAAATACCATACATATTATTTACAGATGTAATCATCCTGTCCCTTCACAATTATGTAGTGACTGACCTGTTACGCTCAACCAGCGCCAGGAGTATATTACCTAATGAGATCCGGCCAAAGCTAAGGATGTAGCTGTTAACACAATGTCAACATCACATACTGCATTGTACTTGTCCTGGGAGAACTTGTGTTAAAAAATATCCTTTACAAACTCGATATCCGGGAAGAACCCCACAGAGTGGGTCTCGTTTGCTGCAGCAAATATGATGGGAAGGCACGTTGGCACAGTTAATGACCCTATAACTCAATTATTGTCAAAAGACCATTTGAATGAACTCCAAGACGTCAGTAATCTGTACCATTTAAATGTTACATGAGCATTAAACAAACGCTTTCCACCTCCTGAAGAAGCAAAGTACTGCTTTTTTGGTGCTATCCCAGCACTCTGAACACATACAAGGATAGGTGTGATAACCCAAGACGTAGGGCAGTCTATTGAGAATCTGCAGAACATAAACTATGAAGCCTTGCTCATCGTTGGCCTTGATTGGTCCAACAGCTTGTGCTTCATCCTCCGGGTTTTGCCTGTTGAATAGGTCCTACCTGAATAGAAGATTCGACGGCTGGCTCTAATGTCCCCCTGATAGCGGTGTTCACTGCATTGTGTTGGGATGGCAAACCTTGCTGCCAGGAATGGTACCTCTGACACGTGCCCTTCATCCCTTGGGGTACGCTAACTTTTACAACATTCAACCAATCGGAAGGAAACTTGCAGCACAGGAGAACAGTGAGTGACCTGGTGAAAAATCTTAGGGCTATCGCAAACTGTTTTTGCGCAAACAGAAAGACCGCCAAACCAGAAGATAACAAGATCAGAGTTTTAGTTATGTACTAGACCAAGTGCAGACCCGTTGGGTCTGTTTCCCCAACGGCGTTTGGGGGGGTGGGGTGTGTGAGAAGAGGGGAGGGAGGGGAGAGGAGGAGGAGGAAACGGGATAGATTTGGGAGGGAAAGGAGAGCGGGGTAGGGGGTGAGAGATGGGGGGAGAGATGTGGGGGAGGGGGGATGGGGAAGATGGGGAGGAGGGAGGGAGAGGGATGGGGGAGAGAGGGGAAGAGTGGGGAGGGAGAGTGGAGGGGAAGGGGGAGAGAAGTGGAAGTGGGGGGGGAGGGAGGGGTAGGGGGAGTGATGTACCTGCCTTCTCTCCATACCCCCTGATCCCTTTAGCCAACGCAGCCGTTCCTTACCCGTAGCCCCCACTGGGGGGGGGGGCGGCATCACACACACTAACCACCCCCACACACAGAGTTGGAAAAGTGTATAAAGACCGTTCCCTACCTGTAGCCCCCAGGGGAGACGTGGTCGTCGAAGTCGGGTCCCGGCCGTCTTAAAATAGCATATCTTGACGTCGTCGAAGTCGGGTCCGTCTCGGCAACGCGGGGGGGAGGGGGGGGGTGGCGGGGCGGCATCACACACACGAAGCATCCCCACACACAGAGCCTTAAAAGTGTAATGCCCCAACGCAGCCGTTGCCTACCCGCAGCCCCCATGGGAGACGTGGTCCTCGAAGTAGAGCCGTTCCCGAAAGGCCGTTTTTAAATGGTGTCGCTTGAGGTTGTGCTGCGGGCGCCAGCAGCCGTTATGGTCGCTGGCCAGCAGGAGGTGACAAAATGAGTGAGTGGGGGGGGAGAAGGTTTTAATTTTAAAAATGGACATAAACATAACGAAATGTAATGAGGAGTGGATAGCTGGAAGGGAAAGTGAAATGTCTACCGAAATGGCTGCTTGTATGGGTGAGAAGACAGTTTATTTTTGAAAAACTGGGGGGTGGGGGGGGGGGGGGGGGGGGGAGAAGAAGTTGATTAAAAACGTGTACTTAAACATGACGAAATGTAATGAGGAGCGGATACTTAGAAAGAAATGTGAAATCTCTACCGAAATGGAAAAGATTTTGGAGATTCTGCTTTCCCCCTTATCCTTAAACTTTGACCACTTTTTCTGGTCTTCCCCAACATCCGGAACAAATTTTTTTGCATCTAGCCCGTCCAACCCCTTTAGAATTTTATACGTCTCTATAAGATACCCCCTTAATCTGCTAAAATCTAGCGAGTACAAGGCGAGTCTATCCAGTTTTTCTTCCTATGAAAGTTCTGACATCCCAGGAATCAGTCTGGTGAACCTTCTCTGTACTCCCTCTCTATGGCAACGATGTCTTTGAGCATTGGGCATTGTGACATCACACGATGGAACGTTCACCATTGGCTGGGGCTCCTGCATAGGCATATGTAAATTAATCCATTCCGATTGGACATATGTGAACATTGGGCATTGTGACATCACACGATGGAACGTTCAGCTGGGGCTGGTGCAGCTTCTGTGGGTGAGAAGCCAGTTTATTTTTGAAATATTGGGGGGGGGGGGGGGGGGGAAGGTTTTTTGTAAAAACGTGTACTGAAACACGACAAAATGTAATGAGGTGCGGATACTTAGAAAGAAAAGTGAAATCTCTACCGAAATGGAAAAGACGTCGGCGAATCTGCGTCTGGTTTCGGAGTTGCAGGGAATCAAAGGAAGAAATGCGGTCGGAAGCCGTACATGTAAATGGATCCATTCCGATTGGACGTCTGCGAGCGTCGGGCATTGCGATTGGACGTCTGCGAGCATCGGGCATTGTGACATCGCACGGCGGGAACGAATCGAAAGGCAGAAAGGCAGCCGGACGGATGTCGGACGGATGGGGCGAGAGTTTTAATATATAATAGATAGATAATTGGTTACATAAATAGACAGTGAAATGCTGAGGCAGTTAGCCGTACCGAAGTATAGTTATCTTGAAGCTAATTTTTATCTGCTGCCTACTCAGTATGAAAGGTTCGATCGAGTCAGAAACATATGAAATTTGCAATAAAGAAGCATCTGGAAAGTGTTCTTTTCCTTCATTCTTATTCCTTTATCTTTTCTTTCCATTCTCCCTCCCACTCAATTCATAATAAATCTCTTAGACCTCTCTCCTAGGTCATCTGCAGGCATTGTAGTCACTGTAGTCACTGTGCAGTATATGGTAGGTTTGAGACCATAATACATAAGACATAGAATTCGGCCATTCAACCCTTTGAGTCTACTCCGCACTCAATCATGGCTGATCCATTTTTCCTTCTCAACCCCATTTTCCTGCATTTTCCCCGTAACCTTTGATGCCCTTCCTGATCAATTTCCACCTTAAAAATACATGATGTCTTGGCCTCCACGGCCATCAGGTGAAATGAATTCATTTGATGAAAGGTCCCAACACGAAACGTCACCTATTCATTCTCTCCACAGGTGTTGCCGGCCTCGCTGAGTTCTTCATGAGCTTTGTGTTGTCTAGATCATAAGTCTGTGCATACATGGACTACTTCATTTGGTTTCAAATGGTAAAAAAAAGCCCTCTGTTCCGCAAGCCTGAGCAGACATACCTACTTCTGTCCTTAAAATGGAAGAAAGGTCACTGATGAAAAGGACGATACAGTGTCCCCACACTGTACTCACACAATTAATCTACTCAAATATCTTATTATCCTTACATGTGAAACCTGATTGACATTACAGTAGTGACTGCATTTGGTACTAAACTATCTGCAAAGAGGATTGGACCACTTGCTTTATAAACAAAAATGCCATCCTCCATATTTTGGACTTGTAATTGTAGAGTCATAGAGTCATAACATCATATTGTGTGGAAACAAGCCCTTTGACCCAATTTGCCCAGGCTGACCACAATGCCCCATATACGTTAGTCCCACCTGCCTGTGTATGACCCATATTCCTCTAAACCTTTCCTATCCATGTACCTGTCCAAATGTCTTTTTAATGTTGGCATAGTACCTGCCTCAACTAAGTATAGCACCTGCCAAAATGTTTGTTTAAATATTCCTAAATATCAGAGAGAGATAAATCTACTTCGTAGGTCTGACAGCTGGCAAAGCTGAAGTGGGATTTCAACGCTAGAGTTGCTACCTTACAGCGCCAGAGACCCAGGTTCGATCCTGACTACGGGTGCAGTCTGTATGGAGTTTATACGTTCTCCCTGTAACCGTGTGGGTTTTCTCTAGGTGCTCCGTTTTTTTCTTCTACATTCCAACGTCGTGCAGGTTTGTGGTTTGTGGTCATTTAGCTTCTGTAAATTCCACACTATATATCTAAAACTTGAATTAAAACTAGCCTTACAGTGTAACTGGAATGGCCGGCCCTGCCAGAGTCTTATTGCTGGACCCGGGGAGTTCAGGCCAAAGAGATTGGGTGTCTGCATCTGGGTTGGGGTAGTCAAGGGCAGTGAGTCCATACCAGCAAAACGCAGGCCAAAACCTGTAGTGAACAGACTATGCTGCTGTTACAAAGAAAGAAAAAACAGTAAATGGCTTTTGTACATCTTATGTACCACAACCATATTGAGTCCTTTAAATAAAAATTATGGAGCAAGTTTCTTAAAAACAAGCACCTGTTCTGTATTCACAGTAAAATAAAACATGAAAACTTTGGCTGTGGCTGTGAATAATGACATTGCAGACTACCGGGTTCAGAAGTTCATTTCCTTTTGAGTGTCTTAGAAGTCCTCCAGGGACATCATCTGTAAATAGGTTGCTTAATGAGGTTACAACCCGACATAGTGGCTGACCTTTCTTTCCCACAGTGAAGGCGATGATTAAATTTGGAGAGATGCACACAACGAGGTGAGGTGATGGGTGCCACGTTGTGGAGCAGCTTTCCAATTGAATCATGCCCGCGAGAAAAAATATCCCAGCTGATGCTGGGGGAGAGGCAGGGAAGGACTCCTCGTGAATAAAAGCACCCAACGTCTTTATTACTCAAAGCAGAGAAAAGGTACAGCATGTCATATCAGTTGCCGATCACCTGTCCCTTCATAGTTTATTTCACCCTTGGCTAATCAGGCCCCTGTTAGCTTCCGTCGGGGGTTAGATGGACACAGATGACTTTCAGTCTAGGTTATTACCAAGGTGCTCGGACTCCGAGAGAGCCTTGAGTCAAGTGCTTCCCTTGTGTTGTGTTAATGTATCGCAACCTGCTGGATCAATCCTGCCACTGCAACAAGGCTGCCCAAGCCTTTGTTGAGTGAACATTCATCGTTGATTGAGGTAAACTTAATTAAAATCTGCGTTACATTTATATTGAGCAGAATCCATTTCAAATGCCCTTTGTTTTTAAAGTTGCATGGTATTAAAGTTTGGCGAACTGAAGATAATCTTTTTATAAGTAAATTCATCTCATCAGACTCTGACACTGATAATTAAGATCTAATATACTCACAATGTGGTCTATTCTGGAAATAGGAACCAGTGTCAGAGAGAATATGATCCTTAAGGTGTGAATCATAGAAGGAAAGCCAAAATCCCGCACTGCAACAATTAATAGCGTTATCCAAAGAAGCGTTTTGCGGCATTTTAAATAAATTTAGTCAGGATAGCATGTAAAATAAAATTAGATTTTTAAAAAGCTGTAGCTGCTAGAAATCTAAAATAAAAGGTAGCAAGTAAAAAAATAAGATCAAAAAAGTTGTAGATGCTAGAAATCTAAAATGAGTCAGAAAATGCTGGAAATATTCAGCATAACAGGCCATATCTGTAGGAAGAGAAACAGGGTTAAGGGCCTGTCACACTTACGCGACCTTTACAGGCGACTGCCAGCACCCGTGATAGGTCGCCAACATTTTCAACATGTTGAAAATTCAGCGGCTACCTGAAAGACGTTACGACTCTTTGGAGCCTGTATGGTCGTGAGAGGTCTCCTGTGGTCGAGAAGGGTCCCACTCGACATGTCGCCGTGGGTCGCCTGTATGGTCGTGAGAGGTCTCCTATGGTCGTGAGAGGTCTCCAAATAGTCGTAGTGTCTTTCTGGTCGCCGCTGAATTTTCAACATGTTCCAAAATTTCAGCAACCTATCACGGGTGCCGGCAGTCGCCTGTAAAGGTCGCGTAAGTGGGACAGGCCCTTTACTATTTCAGCTCAAAGAATCAGCCGCAACCTGAAACATTGACTCCGTTTCTTTTCCCACCGATGGAGATTGACCTGCTGAATATTTCCTGCAATTTCTGTTTTTATTTTTACCAGGATGGCATAAAGTACAGCCAATAAATTAGAGAGTGGATCTTTCACTAGTTTTGCAGACTTGACGGTGCCGAAGCCAGGCGACTCTTTGCCTGCAGATCATAGAAGTGAATTTGCAATCTTGCATTACAATCACTCCACTCTTTTAAATCTTTATTCCCTTTAACCTGTGTCTGTACATTGTGGATGGCTTAATTGTACGATACGATAGAACTTTATTTATCGCAGGAGGGAAATTGATCTGCCAATTGTCTTAAAACACAAAATACATGAAACATGAAATTAAAGTGACGAGTGGAAAGGTTTGGGGATGTGCAAAGATTGGGGGAGGGGGAGGGGGGGGGGGGGAAATGGGAGTCAGTCTACCCCACGACAGATGAGGGAGGAGTTGTACAGTTTGATAGCCACAGGAAAGAAGGGTCTCCTGTGGCGTTCTGTACTGCATCTTGGTGGAACCAGTCTGTTGCTGAAGGTACTCCTCAGGTTGACCAGTGTGTCATGGAGGGGGTGAGCTGTATTGTCCAAGATACTCCGCAGTTTGAGGAGCGTCCTCCCCGCCAAGACCACCTCCAGGACAGAGCCAGCCTTCTTGATGAGTTTGTTAATCCTATTAGCATCCGCGACCTTCGCCCAGCTGCCCCAGCACACCCCAGCGAAGATGGCACTGACCACCACTGATTGGTAGAACATCTGCAGCATCTTACTGCAGACGTTGAAGGAACGGAGCTTTCTCAAAAAGTAATCATGTATCGCCCTTCATTGACTAGATAGCACGTAGCAACGGAAAAGCTTTACACCTCACCTCAGTACACGTAACAATTAATGAACTAAATTAAACTAAAAATGAACTAGATTTTGTTTTTACTTACCTTTTATTAACAGTTTTGTCTCCCAAAGCAGACATAGTCTTTAATGCAGTGGAAGAATCCAAAGCAGCATGAGGGAACATTTATCCACGTGTGACACAACTGCACAAAGAGATGTTATGACTGTTGGCTTGTTGACTCGGTTGGGTTTCAGGGTGAAAGGGAAAAAGGTGATGACAATCAGGGTGGGAAGGCTTGTGGAAGTGGGTCTGAGGGGAGATAATGGTAGAGATTTCCTTTGTTATTGCTTGGACTTTGGCCTATGTGTACAGAAAACAGTGAGTGTAGAGTGTAGATCCCATTGGTGCTGGTGGAGATTGCAGCGGTAGGGAGGGCTGGGCTCATGGAGGCATTTGCAAACAAGGCTGAGAAACTTTAAATGGAGGCTGTGTTTATCTGGCATGGGCAACGAGAATACGGAGATCGTGGAGAAAACCCACGCAGGTCACGGGGAGAACGTACAAACTCCGCACAGACAGCCCCCATAGTCAGGATCGAACCCGGGTCTCTTGCACTGTAATGCACCTGTCCTACTTAGGGAACCTGAACGGAAACCACTAGAGACTTTGCGCCCCACCCAACGTTTCCGTGCGGTTCCCGGAGGTTGCAGGTGGTTGCCGGAGGTTGCAGGTAGTGGAAGCAGGTAGGGAGACTGACAAAAACCTCCGGGAACCTCCGGGAACCTCCGAGAAACCTTGGGTGGGGCGCAAAGTCTCCAGAGGTTTCCGTTCAGGTTTCCTAAGTGGGACAGGGGCATTAGGCAATAACTCTACCGCTGCGCCACCGTGCCATCCTAGATATATTGGGCAATTCGCCACATTGTCGTATAGATGTCAGTGTTCCAACTAGATTGTAACAATATAGAGGCACAGCTTGTTCTGAGCAGCTTCAGGACAGTTGAAGTGCAATTTTTCACTTCCCACACTGATGCTATTATTACTTTGTTTCATATGGTTCAAAGGCAGTGTTGACTGCGTTCAGTATCCCTTTCCCAGGCTGATATAAATAAAACACAAGTGGCGTTGTATGAACGAACTCAGCCCTCTCTCCTACACACTATGAAATAAGATGACAAGGACAAAGCTGTGGAGTTTGTTAAGGTGCTGGATGCAGTGAGCGCTCCAATTCCATTCAGGGGCACACTCAGTCTGCCAAATAATGGGACTTGATTTCGTCAGCTTGCAGTATCCGAGAGTAGATGCATGACAAATTAGCATAGCACAGGTCGTTCCTTCAGGGATTATGTTCACTCAGCCTTTACAGTTATATTGCTATCTAGGCTCTTTGGTTAACCTGGTTGTAGTTTTACAAGTAAGCCATCAAGTTACAAGGTCAGAGACAGTTACTGGAGCTTCCTTGTGCCTGGTAACATTAGCATCTCAAGTTCTCCCTCAATATGCAAAACCTGTATTAACTAACAGAGCAAATTAAGGGCGGCAGTGGTAGAATTGCTGCCTTCGAGCGCCAGAGACCTGGGTTTGATCCTGTTTGTACGGAGTTTGTACTCCGTTCTCCCCGTGACCGTGTTGGTTTTCTCCGGGTGCTCCAGTTTCCTCCCACATTCCAAAGACGTACAGGTTCGTAGGTTAAGTGGCATCGGTAGAAAATTATAAATTGTCCCTAGTGTGTAGGATAGTTCTAGTGCATGGGATTCGCTGGTCAGCGCAGACTCGGTGGGCTGGAAGGCCTGTTTCCAGCCTGTATCTCTAGGAACTAAACTAAACTAAACCTGTCCAATGAGTATCCCCCTTGAGGCTCACACCTGTCTTTATCCAACAATCCCCTATCAGGAACCTCCTTGCCAGAAGTCATCTGTTCACAGCCCTGATACTTCCTGGTTTTTTTGGTTCCCGTTTTTTTCCCCACTCTCCCAACTATAATCAGTCTGAAGAAGGTCCCGAATCAAAGCAACACATCCATTTTCTCTAGAGATGCTGCCTGATCCGCTGAGTTACTCCAGTGTCTATCTCTGGGCAGCAGACCTGCGTCGTGCCTAGTCTAAGTTTCCATGCAAGTTTTGTGGCAGACCCATGAACAGATGTGAAGTTTATTCCCAACATCTCCAACAAAGATGCCTGTAGATAAATTGCAATTTATCATTGAACACATCATTGACATTGAAATGATGACACATATCCTGCTCAGGATGGTGTGTGACATGGAGTTGGTAATGGATTGCTGTGGTCAGCTTGGTGCCGCCAATATTCAGGTCACGTGCAGATCAAACATAGCAGGATTGAATTGATTAAAAGATAAATCATGCAAACAGACCCTTCGGCTCACCGAGTCCACACTGACCATCGATCACCCATTCACACTAGTTCTGCGTTATCTGACTTGTGCACCCGCTCCCAACATGCTGGTGGCAATAGAGGCCAATTAACCTGCCAACGTCTTTGAGATGTGGGAGGAAGCACGCGCACATGGAGGAAACCCACATGGTCACAGGGAGAACGTGCAAACTCCACACAGACAGCTTCCGGGGTCAGAACCCGGGTCTCTACCACTGTGAGGCAGCAGCTCTACATACATACTGTGGCCTTGTGCTACAAGGAGTGACCCACAGCCATCGCTCAACTTCCTACCACTGCCAGTCCTCTCGCAAACCTCAGTAAATGTATTTTATTTCATGAGTGGATTCAGTTTTCCTTTCCTTGATTATTTTTTAATTCATCCTGTGATTTATTCCACGCTAGATTCCAATAGCTCTGGCTTCATTAGAAAATTCCCCTTGGGGGAATTTTATCAAAGTCTTTCTCTGGAAGTCTATTGAAATAGCATCACAGACAAGTCCACCATCTACATAACAAATCCAAGTTAATTACACATTGACAGGTAAAAGTTCTCGGTTCTGGTTTCATCCTTGTAAATATTTTTCTGCACTGCATCCATTGCCTGCACATCCTTTTTAAGAACGAACGTGCAAAGGAAATAGACTACAAAGAAATTTGTGGTTAAAAGCAAACAGTGGGAATGCACATTGGGAATAGACAACAGGCCTTCAATAAAATTGCTATTTGTGCTTTTCAATCAGGGAAACCTCAGGAGGAATCTGCTGACAAAGCCTTGAGGTGCACGCAGGAAAGAGTGCATGGGAGAGGATGAGTAATTGCTGTCTGTGCTCACAGGGAACAGAGGGCTGGCCACCAACTGAAAATCAAGCCTGGGTCAGCATCAAAGGCAGCACACTGCCGTGGCCCCCACTCCAGGAGAAACATCGGCTGAACAAATCAGTGCAGTGTGATGTGAATTCTTCCTCAACCATGTCTCCATTGGATGCTTTCTCCTCCACCCCAGAGAGTGATGTTATTAGAATGCTGTTAGTGCAGACAGAAATATGTTCTGTGTATGAGGGTGACCCAGTTAATATTATCTGTCGAAAATAGAAATATTTCCTTTTAAAGCTACGGGCTATATCTTGCTGGAATAAAATAACAACAGTGTTATGACACATGCCATTATTAATGCACTAATTACCCAACAAGTGCCAGGGACAAAGAAATATGTCACAGGTAGCTGATCTCCAGAGTTTGCTGATCAATTTCTTTGCCACATATAAACTGCATCTCACAGTCAGTCACCCCTTCTATTCATTTTTAAGGACGCTGGGTTTCTACATTAATTGCCCATTAAAGTCATATGGAAAGTAAGGGCTTATGATTAACAGCGCAAGGAAATCCTTAACGATCTAATAATCATTACTGCAATATTAATCAGTTCTAATGCACTGATCAATGCAGTTCTGCATGTTATTTATCTTGCGTATTTTAAGAACACCAGAATATACCATTCTACATTTTGAATCATTTCTTTTTTCTTCTTGTTCACCTCTTCACGCTCTTAATCCATTTTTCCTTCTCTTTTTAATGTCTTCATTCTGTACTTGACGTCCAATTCAGGAATAAAAAGTTAGTGTCAGAAATAGAATATAGAACAGGACATGACAGGAACAGGCCCATTGCCCCACACGTCTCCTTTAAACTTCCACCTCTCGTTTAATAGTTGCAGGAGTAGGCCATTCGGCCCTTCGAGCCAGCACCGCCATTCGATGTGATCATGGCTGATCATCCCCAATCTGTACCCCGTTCCTGCCTTCTCCCCATATCCCCTGACTCTTTAAGAGCCCTATCTAGCTCTCTCTTGAAAGTATCCAGAGAACCAGCCTCCACTGCCCTCTGAGGCAGAACATTCCACACTCACAACTCTCTGTGTGAATAGCTATGCCCTCTAGCTTTGGTCATTTCCACCTTGGGAAAAAGGCTCTGACTATCTACCCTATCTATGTTTCTCATAATTTTACATACTTCCACCAAGTCTCCCCTCAACCTCCGAAGTTCCAGAGGAAACAATCCAAGTCTATCCAACTTTTCCTTGTAGCTGAAACCCTCTAATCCAGGCATCATTCTGGTAATCCTCCTCTGCACTCCCTCCAAAGCCCCCTCATCCTTCCGGTATTGGGACGACCACAAATGCATGTAATATTCCAAATGCGGCCTAACCAAAGTCTTCTAGACTGCATCGTAACTTTCTGACATAATCAATGTCCCTAGCAATGAAGGCAAGCGTACCATATGCCTTAAATATCTATTTCAGTGTTTAGTTGAGTTTAGTTTGGAGATACAGTACGGAAACAGGCCCTTCAACCCACCAAGTCCACGGCTATCAGTGATCCCCTTACACTAGCTCTACCCTACACACTAGGAACAATTTACAATTTTTACCTAAATCAATTAACCTACAAACCTGTACATCTTTGGAGTGTGGGAGGAAACAGAAACACCAGGAGAAGCTCCATGCGGTCACAGGGAGAACATAAAAACTCCATACAGACAGCACCCGTAGTCAGGATTGAACCCGGATCTCTGACGCTGTAAAGGGTCTGTCCCACTTGGGCGTCATTTGCGCATCATTTAAGCGACATCCTAAAAATTGGTTGGTGCGTCGTGATGCGCGCATGGCGCATGGTGAGGCGTGGTAGCGTATGCAATGATGCGCAGTAACGCAGGGCGCCCCAGGATTTTGGAGTGCTTGCGCGCCACCTGCGTAACATACCCCTTGCGCACGCTGTCGTACTGATGGCGTATGCTGACGTACTGACGGCGTAGTGTAGTGCGTGGTGACGCATGGTTACGCACGGTGACGCACGAACATTGCCTATGCTAATTTATTATGCGTCACCATGCGTCAACGTCCATAACCATGCGCCGCCTGTACGTGTCGGCGCGCCATTTGCACGTCATTTGAGCGCCGCACCACTTGACCACCCGGGTATAAAACGCGCGTAGCTTTGAAACATTTTCACTGGGAAAATCCTTGTCACGGAGATCGGACTAAGTACGAACGACATCGCAAATGGCCCCCAAAAGAAATAGGGCCCTCAAGAGCACTTGGCGCGTGACTGTCGTACGGCTATACCGACGACTGGCGCACGTCAGTCACTACTGGCTTGTCGCGTAAATGACGCACAAATGACGCCCAAGTGGGACAGACCCTAAAGGCAGCAACTCTACCGCTGCACCAACCTTTTAATGTAAATTGTCCTTTGAGCAAACTTCAATCGGTTTGCTGTAACCTTCCTGTTGACACATTTTGTTTGGTAATGGTCTTTGAATTTGTACCTTAATTACATGTATCTTAACTGGTGCATGTGACAATAAATGTGAATTTAAACTTAAACTTGAAGTTGGACGTTTCACATGCCATGTTATGAATGTCATATTAACATGTTATTGGTGTTGCTCAAAGCCTTTTTATGGAAGGTCATCTTCAAAATGATCTAATATTTGATGCGAGTTGCAGTTATCTGCACACATTTTATAAATATTTACACACTTTGCAATAGTCACTGCTTATATTGTGTTGATACCTCTATTTTAAAATATGGTCAAAAGTAGCTGAACCATCATGTTTCCTGCCACTGGAGCATTGAATTGATTTAGTGAAGCTGGGAAACAACAACAAATGGTACTGATGACACCATGGCTCTGACATAGTGAAACATTGCGAACCACACTGTAGGAGCCTAATGGTCCTGTCCCACTTACGCGACTTTTTAGACGATTACAGTAGATTATGAGGTCGCCACATGTTCACCGAAGGTTGTCGGGGTGCCGCCTGCATGGTGGTGAGTAGTTCCCGCATTCTCGTAAGTAGTTGCGGCTTCATTCTGGTCGTCGCCAATTTTTCAACATGTTGGCGACCATTAGAGGCGACCAGAATTTTGACGCAACGGAGAGTAGCGAGAATTCTCATGACGTAGGTGCAGTGGTAGTGGGTTGCCGGGAGGTCGAAGGTTGTCATAGGTTGTCGCCAGTGCTGACCGGTGAATTTCATTGGCTCATTGGGGAAAAAAACGTAAGCAGTAGTTTTCAGAACCAAGGATAACCGACCGATAATGTTAAATGTCCACCAAGCTTCACAGCCGTGTATCTCTGGCTTCTTAAAAGGTGTCTCCACCCCTTCTCCCCCCGTTCTCTCCCCTCTTTCCCCACTCTCCCCCGCCCTCTCTGCCCCCTCTCCCCCCATTTTTTAAAGCTTAAGTGACCCCTCCTGTACACTGTGCTTTCACCACCTTAATTACAGCGTCAACATTCCTGTTCATCGCGGTGTGTGTCTGCATCACATTGGCCTTGCAACGTGCGATTTTCACTCAGACAGCGCTGCCCCCACTTGTCCTGTCCCCCCCTGCATTACTGGCTGGTGAGGGAAGCGATGTGTGTATGGGTGTGTGTGTATGTGTGTTCCACTCTGACAGTCACCATTCCAGTCGTCGTTTTTTCAGCGAACTGCTACGACTTGACAGTCACCTGAAAATCACCTAAGTGGGACAGGCCCATAACACCAGAAAATGTGACACCAACCTTTTGGACAGGAGCATGTGAACTGGTTTGGACTGTCTTAAAAGGAAAAGAGAGGGGTGGGTGGATTTACCAAGGGAGTCCCAAAAGCATCGGTGGAGAGGGCTGAAGTCCTGGCACTGTAGCTGGAAAATGGCTGAGCTCTCAGGGGAGGGTTACAGACATAGCAAGGGGTAAAGACATGGAGAAATTTAAAACCAAGGATTAGAATATTAAAATCTGTGTGTTCGTAACTGAGACAGTGTAGGTTAGAGAGCATAAAGATAACCAGGACTTAGGTAAAAATCAAAACTGATGGAGGAACTCAAATGGACAGGCAGCATCTGTGGAGGAAAATGGACAGATGACGTTTCGGGTTGGGCCCCTCCTTCAGTCTGGACTGAGTTTGGCTGCGGACTCAGGTGGGGAGATGCAGTATGTTAAATGGATTCAACACATGAAGATTCAAAATTACTTTAATAACTTTGTAAGGTGCCAGACTCGTGAAGTCACGCCCTCAAGCAGGTTAGAATTGCCTCTGCTATGACTAAAAGCTGCAATCTACCACTGGATCAGTTTGTTCCGCTGTGTGTTTTAATGAGACTGTGCCACACAGAGTAGAATCATGTTAATCGTTAACTTAAAGACTTAAAGAAGTTTGCTTTTCATGCCAACTGTGTTATATTAAAACAATAGTTTTCCAATCTAATCTCTAATTTTGACACACAAAAACAAAAACAACTCGTCAGCCAGTGAAGTTACGTGATATCGGAAGTTGGTTCAACTTAGCATGTAAACGCATTAGAGTTAATGTATTTTTATTGTTATAGCAATTGTGAGTCTTGTGTAATTCCCTTCTTTACGGGAGAATTCGATTACAAAGGGGATTGTAAAGGTTTGCTGATCGAAAATGTGGCACGTGCAAAAGCTACTTCACTCTCCCCTCAATGATCAGCAATGTGATGAATGTTGCGACAGTGCTGCCAGGCGAGACTGGCTCACCAATAAACAACCCAGCATTTGCCCAGTTTGGGATTCACTAGGACCACACAGCTCCAGAAGGGGTGAATTCCTGAGCTGAGGTGGGTGTGACTGGCCTTGATCTTAAGATGTCGACTGACTGAGTGGTGAATCAAGGAGTCCCAGTAAAACCACAGCAGGTAAGCAGCATCATGGGGAAACCACACCAAACTTTGAAGTCATTCTTTGCACAAAGGAAGATGGTTGTGTCTGTCAGAGATGAGCCATTCCTGTCCCAGGATAGCACTGCAGGAGTTTCTCAGGATCAATGAACACTATTGGTTTATATGTCACAAATACAACTGCACAGTGACATTTATTTTGCATCTATTACACATGTGGGCACTGACATTATTGGTGCCATTATCAAAGGTTCAAAGGTTTCTTTATTAGTCACATAGGTGTAGTGAAATGCTTGTTGCCAATGCAGCACATAAAAAAAGAATACAAACATGACAATAATAAAGAACTTTAACATAAAAAACATCCCCCCACAATGGTTTCCATTATGAGGGAAGGCACTAAGTCCAGTCCCATCCCCATGATCACCCAAGGTCGGGCCTATTGAGGCCTCCGCAGTCGCCGCTACGGAGGCCCGATGTTCCAGGCCGTCATCGCCGGGTGATGGTGCTCTGGCTTCGGGAGAATCCTCTCAGCGGCATGGGACATCTGGAACGGCCACCTCCTTACTCGAGACCGCGGCTTCCGAAGCCAACAAGGCCGCGCCGGATGGAGCTCCACTACTGGCGATCTCGTCGCGAGATCCCAGACTCCCAGTGAAAAGTTCAGCGGCGTCGCCCGCGGCTGGCCGCTCCACAAACCCGCAGCTCGGCGATGTTTCATCGGCGGTCTTCAGCTCACCGGAGCTCCAGCGCGGTGACCCGGGCAAGGCATCGCCCGCTCCGCTACGCGATAGCGCTCCAGCGCTGTGCCGCCGCCGAAGCCGAGGTTCTGGGCGGTCCCCACAGGAAACGCCGCTCTGGCCCGCTGGTAGGCCGCGAGGACGGGTCGACGGTGCAGCCCGAAGAAAAGCTGCCTCTCCGACCAGATAGGGACTCTGAAAGGTAGCTTCCCCCTTGCCCCCCCCACCCCCCACATAAAAAAGACCTTCCCCCCCCCCCCCCCACATATTCACAGTTCAACGTCCATTGACTCGGAGCACTGCCTGCAGTGAGTGTTACCCTGGTGCCCAGGGCCCAGCTGTCCTCAGCTGCTTCATCAATGACCTTCCGTCCATCACAAGGGCAGGTGTGAGGATGTTCGCTGACCACTGCACAATGTTCAATTCCAATGTTCAACGTCAGCAAATGAAACAATCCATGCCTGCATGCAGCAGAATCGATACAATATTCAAGCATGGTGTCAAATAAAGTGTGTGCCAATAAAAGTGCCAGGCAGTGACTATCTCCAATGAGAGAGAGAGAGAGAGAGAGAGACCACTTATCCTTGACATTCAAAAGTATTAAAATCACTGGGTCGCCCTCCACCAATAACCTTGGAGTATTGGGAGGTGAGCCTGACCTCCGACCTGCTCTTGCATCAATACCCTGGAGGTGATCACTGACCAGAAACACAATGGGACTAATTACATAATCGCAGACTGCAAGAACAGGTCAGTGTTTAGGTGGTTAGTCCAATAGTGCTTCTGGTCGGCGATTGCCCCCAGGGTATTGAATCAAGAGCGGGTCAGAGGTCAGACTCACCTCCCAATACTCCAAGGTGTGTCAAGCAACTACAGGGCACAGGTTAGGACTGTGATCAATTTGTTTGTCTGGATGAGTGCAGTTCCAGCGAATCTCAAGAAGGCTGACAGCATCCAGGATAAAACAACTCGCATGACTGCTCCCCATTTATCACGCTAAACATTCCTGCCCTAAACACTGTTGCACAGTGTGAACCATCTGCAAAAAAAACAGTGCACTTATTTGCCCAGGGTACTCAGACAGCGCCTGCCAAATACATGATGTCACACGAGCGGCAATTTGCTGAAGCCAATTAATCTATAAACATGCACATATTTGGATTGTGGGAGGAAACCGGAGCCCCGGAGAAAACCCACAAGGTCACAGGGATTGAGAACATACAAACTTCAGACAGACAGTAAGGATCGAACCTGGGTCTTTAGCGCTGAAAGGCAGGAATTCTACTGCTGCACCACCCTGGTACTATATCTGGTCATGCAGCACTTTTTCATTACTCTACAGTGGAGTCAGCTTGGCTTGTATGTGCAAGTCTCTGGAATGGCCCTCGACTTCCATGTGATCCCAGCTCCATACCTCTTGACTGCCCTCTGAAGTAGGCATGTCAGCTATCCAGCTTTATCCAGCAACCATCAGCATTTTGAGAAGTCTCACTATCATAAGATTATGTGATGGGAGCAGAATTAGACCATTCAGCCCAAAAAAGTCCACATCACCATACAATGATCTATCACTCCCTCCGAAACTCATTTTCCTGCCTTCTCCCCATAACCTCTGACACCTGTATTAATCAAGAATCTATCAATCTCTGTCTTAAATATATCCACTGACTTAGCCTCCACAGTCTTCTGCACAGATTCACCACCCTCTGGCTAAAAACAAGTCCTCCTCGTCTGCTTCCTAAAAGAACATCCTTTAATTCTGAGGCTCTGACCTCTGGTCCTTGGCTCTCCCACAAGTGGAAACACCCTCTCCACATCCACTCTATCTAAGCCTATCAACTATCATTCTATCAGAAGCCGGTCACTCTATCAATTGTAAACACACAATGCGAGAAGAACTCAAAACGTTACCCATTCCTTCACTCCAGAGATGCTGCCGGTCCCGCTGAGTTACTCCAGCAATTTGTGTCTACCTTTGATTTAAACCAGCATCTGCAGTTCTTTCCTACACACTCTATAAAATGTAGTCAATTTTGGGTAATCATTACATGCCCACCTTGTCAACAATGTCCATATTACAAACATAAACGCATTACAATGAATCCAAAACATTTAACTGAATTTGCGCTGGGAATTGATATTAATGACCTAACAGCATTTGATGTCAATATTGAGATTTGCCCTGCGATATTTTCAAGAGAGATTAATTACTTCTTTACTTCAGTGGATGAAGAATCATTGTTCATCCTTTCCATAGGTTCAATAAAATGCCAGAAAGTGTCACAGTCTGCCCTCTCCTCATTCTCATCCACTTCACCTCCCAGTACTTTTCCACCCGTCCCTCCTTCTCCTCACCTGCCTGCCTGCCACTCCCCTCTCATCAGCCCAACTCTCCTCACCTGTTGCACTCAGTTGCCTTTGATCACCAATTAACCCGGTATATAGACTCTCCTCACCGTTCACACAGTGCCAGATTGTCTCAGCATTCATGCAAGACTCTCCAGCGATTTCCCGACTTCCTGCCTGCCCCTCTTCGGAACCCTCGCTCAATCCTGAGCCTCTGTGTGAGTACGGTGTACCCATTCCTGTGTTACTACTCTGTGTTACAGTATCGTAATAAAGTTCATTACCAACTATACCTGCCTGATTCTGTGCTGCTATTGGGTCCAAGCTATACCCGTTACAGTACAATCTGGCCAACAATGGACTCAGCGCACACAACGTCTCCGTCAAACCGCTTCGAGAGGATTGAGCACACGCTCCTGCAGCACGAAGCTATGCTCACTGCCTCCAACTCCGAGGTTCGACAGGCTGTGTCAAACCAAGAGCAAGCATTGGTTGCACTAGCCACCCAGGTCCAACAGCTGACGACCACCCTCGCCCAGGCTACACGCCATGCTTCGCCTCCGGCTCCGACAGCACCAGCTCCCGGTCCGCCAGGACCATCACCTGAGCCCCGGGTTGGAACCCCGGAGCGCTACGCTGGAGACCCGGAGGGCTGCAACCCATTCATCATGAACTGTTCCATTCTTTGCCCTACAGCCCTACACCTTCGCCCAGGAAGCGGCGAGAGTGGCGTTTACCATTAATCACCTGACTGGCAGAGCTCGGCTGTGGGGAACGGCTGAATGGGAGCGACGCACGCCGGCTTGCTCCTCTTTCCAGGCCTTCGCCGCGGAGCTTCACAAGGTGTTCGGTGAGGTTTCGATGGGTCCGGACGCTGCAGGAAGTCTGCTGGGGTTGAGCCAGGGGAACCAGAGCGTCGCTGACTTCGCCATCGACTTTCGCACCAGGGCCCGTCAGAGTGATTGGAACGCCCCGGCCCAGTGTGACGCTTTCTTGCTGGGCTTGAATGACTATATCAAGGATGAGTTGGTGTCCCACGACCTTCCTTCTTCTCTGGATGGGCTTATCGAGCTAACGACCCGTCTGGACCGACGCATCCTGGCGAGACGTCGGGAGAGGCGACAGGGACAGGTGGACCGCCAGCTATCCACCCAAGCTCGTTTTCCTCCGGAGACCGGACTACCCTCGTCGGGGCAACCATCGAGGCAACCCGAACCCATGCAGGTGGGTCGCACCAGTCTCACCCCCGAGGAACGGGAACGTCGGCGTCGGGGGAACCTCTGTCTCTACTGTGGCCTGGCGGGTCATTACATCTCCAAGTGTCCAGTAAAAGGCCAGACTCACCAGTAGCGGAGGAATTACTGGTGAGTCAAACCTCTGAACTTTCCTCTGCCCGACGCCCTCTTTGTCATGCCCGTCTGCTGTTGTCTGATGGTTCTCACACCCTCGCCACCTTCATAGACTCTGGTTGTGACATTAATCTTATGGACAAGGAACTAGCCCGCCAGCTAGGCATCAGTTGTGTTCCCCTGCCTGAACCTGTTCCCGCCAACGCCCTCGACGGCCATCTCCTGGGGACTGTTTCTCACCAGACGGTCCCAGTGCGCATGCTCCTGTCTGGTAATCACCATGAGACCATCCAGTTTCACATCCTGCAGTCTCCCCGTCTTCCCCTCATCCTGGGTTACCCCTGGCTTCGGCGACACAACCCCAACATCGACTGGAGGACGGAGGTCATCTTGGGTTGGAGCCCTTCCTGCCACCAAGTGTGCCTGAAGCAAGCCTCAGCTCCTCAACCGGCCACCTGCTCCAGTTCTGCTCCAGATCTGACGGGGGTCCCAGCCGAGTACCATGACTTTGGGGAGGTTTTTAGCAAGTCTAGGGCCACCTCCCTTCCTCCTCATCGCCCCTATGACTGCACCATAGACCTCCTGCCTGGTTCCGCTCCTCCTAGGGGTCGCCTTTACTCCCTGTCCGCCCCTGAGAGAGGCGCCATGGAGAAATACATAAACGACTCCTTGGCTGCTGGTCTCATCCGTCCCTCCTCGTCTCCTGCTGGGGCTGGGTTCTTCTTCGTGGAGAAGGACAAATCTCTGCGTCCCTGCATAGATTACCAGGGGCTCAACGGCATCACGGTGAAGAATCGCTACCCTCTCCCACTCATCTCCTCTGCTTTCGAGCTCCTGGAGGGGGCCACCATCTTTTCGAAGTTGGATCTACGCAACGCCTACCACTTGGTCCGCATCAAAGAGGGAGATGAGTGGAAGACCGCCTTCAACACTCCCACGGGACATTATGAATACCGGGTGATGCCCTTTGGCCTCACCAACGCCCCGGCCGTCTTCCAGGCTTTGGTCAATGACGTTCTCAGAGACATGTTGAACAAGTACGTGTTCGTCTATCTTGATGACATCCTCATCTTTTCACGGACCAAGGAGGAACACGTACACCACGTCCAGGCAGTTCTACATCGGCTCCTGGAGAACTCGCTCTTCGTTAAAGCTGAGAAGTGCGAGTTTCACTCCCCATCAGTCTCCTTCCTAGGATACATCGTTGGCCAAGGGAACATCAAGATGGACCTCGCCAAGGTCTCTGCTGTAACCTGGCCTGTTCCTGACTCCCGCAAGCAGCTCCAAAGGTTCCTGGGGTTCGCCAATTTTTACCGACGGTTCATCCGTGGCTACAGTACTGTGGCCGCACCTCTCACGGCACTCACCTCCTCCAAGGTTCCGTTCTGGTGGTCTGCCGCGGCCGACGAAGCTTTTCAGACACTCAAGACACGGTTTACATCGGCCCCCATCCTCCAAGTTCCGGACTCAGAGAGACAGTTCATGGTGGAGGTGGACGCCTCCGACGTGGGGGTGGGAGCTGTTCTGTCCCAGCGGGCTGCCGGGGACCAGAAGCTCCATCCATGCGCCTTCTTCTCCCGACGCCTGACCCCTGCTGAGAGGAATTATGACATTGGCAACCGAGAACTGTTGGCGGTTAAGTTGGCGTTGGAGGAATGGCGTCACTGGCTGGAGGGAACTGAGCAGCCTTTCTTGGTTTGGACTGACCACAAGAACCTTGAATACCTCCAGTCAGCCAAGAGGCTCAACTCTCGTCAGGCCCGCTGGTCTATCTTCCTCACCCGTTTCAACTTCTCCCTCTCCTACCGACCTGGGTCCTGCAACGTGAAGCCCGATGCCCTCTCTCGACAGTTCTTGGCGAAGGAGGAGCCTGCCTCTGGCCCCAACACCATCCTCCCGTCCTCGCACAGGGTTGCCTCCCTCACCTGGGAAGTGGAGGAGAGGGTCAAGGCGGCCTTGGAGAACCAGCCGGGACCCAGCGCATGCCCTCCTGATCGCCTGTTTGTGGTTTCTGCCCTGCGGTCCGACGTCCTTCAGTGGGCCCACAGCTCTCGACTCACCTGTCATCCCGGCATTCAGCGGACCAAGGAGATGGTGCTACGGAGGTTCTGGTGGGCATCGCTGGAGGAGGACACTCGGGAGTTTGTCAACGCCTGTCCCGTTTGCAACCAGCACAAGGTCTCAAACCAAGCTGCTGCGGGTCATCTGCTTCCACTGCCTGTACCCCATCGACCATGGTCCCACATCTCCCTGGACTTCGTTACCGGCCTGCCCCCATCCAGTGGTCACACCACCATCCTGACCGTGGTCGATAGATTTAGCAAGATGGCTCACTTCGTGCCCCTGCCCAAGCTTCCGTCAGCCAAGGAAACTGCCGAGCTCATGTTACTCCACGTCTTCAGGCTCCATGGTCTTCCCGTCGATGTGCTCTCCGACCGGGAACCTCAGTTTGCCTCTGTGTTCTGGAGGAAGTTCTGCACGCTTGTGGGGGCCACCGTGAGTCTGACGTCCGGATTTCATCCCCAGTCCAACAGCCAAGCTGAAAAGAAGAATCAGGAGATGGAGACGGCGCTGCGGTGTATGGTGTCCAAGCATCCCTCCTCCTGGTCCCAGCAGTTGTTGTGGGTGGAGTACGCCCACAACACCCTGACAAGCTCGGCCACTGGGCTCTCCCCTTTCCAGTGTGCCTACGGGTTCCAGCCTCCACTGTTCCCGGCGCTGGAGAAAGAGGTTTCCTGCCCGTCCGTCCAGGCCTTCATTCGTCGCTGCCGCAGGACGTGGACCCAAGCCAGGGCGGCTCTTCTCCGCTCCGTGGACCGTTACGCCATGGCTGCCAACCGTCACCGCATCCAGGCCCCCACCTACCTCGCGGGCCAGAAGGTGTGGCTGTCGACCCGGGACCTTCCCTTGAGGGTGGAGTCCAAGAAGTTGGCACCCAAGTCCCTTTGAGATCCAGAAGGTCATCAACCCAGCGGCTGTGAGGCTCAAGTTGCCTTGTTCCATGCGGGTCCATCCTATGTTCCACGTGTCCAGAGTAAAGCCAGTCCGGGAGAGCTCCCTGGTCCCCGCAGTCCCTCCTCCTCCACCTCCTCGTCTCATCGACGGAGGCCCTGCCTTTACGGAGCACCGCCTCCTGCGCTCCCGCCGTCGCGGGACGGGTCTCCAATACCTGGTCGATTGGGAGGGTTACGGTCCAGAGGAGAGGTCCTGGGTTCCTGCTCGACACATCCTGGACGCCTCCCTCATCAGGGAGTTTCACCGGCGTCATCCCGACCAGCCGTCCAAGTCCGCCACTCCTAGAGAGGTCGCCGCCCCTGAGACTCTGTCCCCTCTTCCGTCTGAGGCGCCCATTGACGACGAGACGGAGCTTTCCTCTGATGCTATGGAGGAGGATGCGGACATGGATGTCTCGGACGAATATTAGCCCTCCTCCGGTCCCCCTCCTCCCCCCAACTCTGCGTGGGATTGGGTTTATTTTCTTTATTGTTTTGTTTTTGTTTTGGGACGTCAGGAGCCGTCCCTTGGGGGGGGGGGTTCTGTCACAGTCTGCCCTCTCCTCATTCTCATCCACTTCACCTCCCAGTACTTTTCCACCGGTCCCTCCTTCTCCTCACCTGCCTGCCACTCCCCTCATCAGTCCAACTCTCCTCACCTGTTGCACTCAGTTGCCTCTGATCACCAATTAACCCGGTATATAGACTCTCCTCACCGTTCACACAGACCCAGATTGTCTCAGCATTCATGCAGACTCTCCAGCGATTTCCCGACTACGTCTCCTGCCTGCCCCTCTTCGGAACCCTCGCTCAATCCTGAGCCTCTGTGTGAGTACGGTGTACCCATTCCTGTGTTACTACTCTGTGTTACAGTATCGTAATAAAGTTCATTACCAACTATACCTGCCTGATTCTGTGCTGCTATTGGGTCCAAGCTATACCCGTTACAGAAAGCAATTCCGGGCTCCTCCCAAAGGAGTCAGAAAATGTATTTAATTATTGGTTGGTCTCTCCCCAACCCATTAATTTGGTCAGGTTCGTCACTCTCCCCACAAATGAGATAAAGGTCTGGAATATATGCATCACCCCCATTAAACATAGAAACATAGAAAACAGGTTCAGGAGTAGGCCTTTCGAGCCTGCACCGCCATTCAATATGATCATGGCTGATCATCCAACTCAGTATCCTGTACCTGCCTTCTCTCCATACCCCCTGATCCCTTTAGCCACAAGGGCCACATCTAACTCATCTCTTAAATATAGCCAATGAACTGACCTCAACTACCTTCTGTGACAGAGAATTCCACAGATTCACCACTCTCTGTGTGAAAAAGGTTTTTCTCATCTCGGTCCTAAAAGATTTCCCCCTTATCCTTAAACTGTGACCCCTTGTTCTGGACTTCCCCAACATCGGGAACAATCTTCCTGCATCTAGCCTGTTCAACCACTTAAGAATTTTGTAAGTTTCTATAAGATCCCCCCTCAATCTTCTAAATTCTAGCGAGTATAAGCCGCTAAACAAACTGGTTATCTTCACATCACTAGAGCCAGGATGTTCAGGCGCTAAAAATCTCTGAAATAGGCAGGCAAAAAGGCATAATAAAATTACAAAAAAGGCACAAAAAGGCATTTATTGACAAAAGGCGTAAAAAGGCATTTATTTCCTATGGTTAAAAATGATAATATAAAGGTATACTGCATTAAATGACCAAAGTTGCCTGGTTGCACATAATTACTAGCATTTTTTTCAAATTATCTGGTGTTAAAGTATGCCGTCTGTCAGACAGAATATGCTTTGGATGTGAAAAACTTCTTTCTAATTCAGCTGAGGTCACTGGTGCATACCCGAAACAAGCTACAAACTCTATATTCATGATGATATCTTGTGCATAACAACAACCTTTAAGAACTTTAGCTATGTTTTGTATTTCTTCAAGATCTTCGTTAGCTAAAATCACTCTCTCACATTTTCCTTGTATGTCTTTACCTACATCGCCAGGAACTTTACAAATATCGTCAGTTACTTTGTTGACAACCTGCAAGTTATTCACTAATGTTTCACCACGTTTCTCAAGGGAAGTAATAACATGTTGGAAGTTTGCAAAATTGGAAGCAATAAACACAAGATTGCGTTGGAGGGATATTTTCTGCATGATTTCACTGACGATCCTGACTGTAGCAGATTCTTCTTCTTCAAAACAGTTGACAATTTATTTTATCTTTTCAATATTTGCAGCATAGTAGAGTACAGCAGAGAGCCATGTACCCCACCTAGTCAAAACAGGCTGAGGAGGTAGCAGAACCTCAGGTGCCATTTCCTTGAACAACTGCACATGTGACGGTGCTTTGAGGAAGATTTTCTTGACATTGGAAACTAGGCGATCGGCATTTGGAAACAAGCTACGTATGTGCTCAGCAATTCTATGGAGTCCGTGAGCTAAGCATGTCAAATGTAACATTTTGGGGGATAAAACTTTAAGAGCACAAGCAGCTTTTTTCATGTACGGAGCTGCATCAGTCACAAACAAAACAACATTCTTGTGTTTTATACCTTCTGGCCAAAGTACAGCAAGTGAAGATGCAAACAACTGAGCAATAGTTGAGCTGTTTGACTTTTCCAATACTTACAATGTCAACAAATACTCCTTTGATGGTTGACCTGCCTCCAGTTTACCGATGACCACATTGGCAACATATCTCCCCACAGCATTGGTTGTCTCGTCTATTGAGATCCATATTTTGTTGCGTACAACTTCATCTCTAATTTTCTGCACAACAATGTTGAAGTTGCTGTCAACATACTTTTCCCGTAATGATGACGCGCTCGGTATATGTTCCTCTGTGTATTTCTCTAAAAAACCTCTGAGAGATTTGTTTTCCAATTTCCACAGTGGAATTCCAGCATCAATTAATGCTTTGCACAGATCACTCGAAAACTCAGATTTGGACTGGAACCAGCAGTAAATGTTGTGAGGAAACAAGCTTGCGCATTTTCTACCTTCAGTTTCTCTGCCGCCGACTTGTGTTTAGCTGTCTGTACATGCTGGGAGACAAAATATTTATTCTCATGATTCACTGCTTTCTCACATGCTTTGCAAAACAGCCACAGTTGTCTGTAGAGAATATATCACTCCCGTACACTCTCACCAAATCGTTCAGTTTTTTACAAGGCGTTGACTTGATTTTGGGCATCTTGACGTTTGCAGGTGTAGATCCTACAGGAGCGGGGATGCAGACCTTTACCGGCAAGCCAAGTACAAGCTGAGAAGAGGAATCGGAGCTGCCAAGGAAAGGTACTCTGAGAGGTTGAGGAGCAAGATCTCAGCGAATGACTCTTCTTCAGTGTGGAAGGGCTTGCAAGTAATCACAAGCTACAAGAGGAAAAAACCCCCGCTCCTTGGACAATCGTCAGCTGACCAACGACCTGAACGAGTTCTACTGCAGTTTCGAGAAACCGAAACCTAACCCTGGTACCCCCACACCCCCTCCTCAACCAACACTTCACACCTACTCACAGCCTGACTCCAGTGTGAAAAGACTAGATCCTTCCCCACCTACACCTCCCCGATCACCACCTCACACCTGCTTAAAGCATGGTTCAGGTCTGCATATACTAGACTCTTTCCCACGCACCCCTTTCCAATCACCACTTAACACCCACTTGCAACCGGGTTTCACCCCGGTAGTGTAAATTTTCATGCAAGTTACGTTAAAATGGCAAAAAAAGGCTGATTTAGGCACTCAATCGTGAAAGAGGCATTATCTTCCTGAAATCATTAAAAAAAAAAGGCATGAAAAGGCACATATGGCATTTATGGCAAAATCCTGGCTCTACTTATCACTAATATTTCAAGATCCAAACAATTTAGGGACAAGCGCAGACCACACTGCATTCAATCAATTCCATCTATAGTTATCCCTGCAAACATCGATTCTCTCCACCCATTATAGTAATTGGCTCAGAAATCTGTTGCTCAAATTCCTGATAAACGCTTCCAATTCTTTTTTTGGGAACACTAATTCATAAATGTCAACTCTCTTATCGGTCTAAAATTTACTGTCAAAACAGTGATGGGGCTAATTGCATTCACTGTTATTTTTTTGCAAATGCCACAGGCAATTAAATGTGGAGATAGAAAGTTGTGACTTGAGCTGTGTGACTTTCGTATCAACTTCATGAAAACATTGCCACTAACTGCCTCCTCACTGAAATGCACTGAATAGCGAGAGGATTCTGTGCAATGTCACAAACTAACTTGCGACGGAATGTTAAGAATTGCCATTTCAAATATAATTTCTTATTCATGAAATTGTAGCATTGCTGTCAATGTCATTGTCCTGTCTGGGACACATGACGATAAACTCTCTTCAATCTTGAATCTTGATGAGTGTTAATTATTGCCAATCAAGTCCACTTGAGCACTGAACATTACTACAAGTCGGTGGGGGCGCTGCAAGCCTGGCGCCCTGTCAGCAGCGTGTCCGTTTATTTTCTACTTTTTTTGTTTTTTTAGTATGTTTTTAACGTATGTTTTTAATGTTCCTCTGTGCGTTTTGTGTGGGGGGTGGTGTGGGGGGGTGAGGGGGAAACCGCTTCAGTCGCCTCCTCCACGGAGAGGCGACTTTTTCCAGGTCGCCTCCCCCGTGGCCTAACAACAAGGATCGGACGGCCTTTCCCGGAGACGCGCCCGGGGCTTCAGTGGTGGGTGCAGCGTGGACTCTCGGTGTGGAGCGGGTGAGCCCCCGCCGGGGCTCGCCGGAGGGGAGCGCTCCGTTTCGCTGGCCCATGGCAGCCGGCAGCCTGAAGCCGTGGTCTGCACAGCTCCAGATGGCGCGGCGTCTACAGCCCCGTTGGGGACCCGGGGAGTAGAAGAAGCTTCCACCGCCGGCCCGCGGCCAACTTCTACCGCGGGCGCGGTGGTGACTTACCATCGCCGGGGATCCCTGGAGTCTGTCGGCCCTGCGGCCTGCGGTGCTTATGGCTGCAGGCGCGAACTTTAAATCTTCGACTGCCGGCCTGCGGCCTACACCAGCCTGAAGCCAGTGGTCTCTGATGGGGGAAGAGCCGATCCTGGACTTACCTTGACTTTTACCTTGTCCTTTTACCATCTGAACGCCCGCAGCGATGGCTGCAGTGGGTTGAAGGTCCCGACCACGGGGGAAAATGGAGGAGGACTGGCCAAATTGTGTGCCTTCCACCACAGTGACTAATGCTGTGGTGGATGTTTGTGTTAAATTTTTATTGTGCTTGTGTGTTCTTTATCATTGTACCGCTGCTGACAAATTCATTTAACTTGCACATTATGTGCAATGTGACGAATAAAACTGATTGTATTGATTGCATTGTATTGATTGTAAGTGAGGAGGCTCACATTCAGGTTTAAGCTTTTGTTGGAGATTTTATTTCAAAATAATTTATAATTGAATTCCCTTTGCTGTGTTATTCCCTCTTAATTTAACTTTTCCCCATACCTTACTAACTTCATGTTGCTTTTGTTTTGATTGATTGATAGAGGGCAGCAGAGTGGCACAGTGGAAGAGTTGCCACCTTATACTGCACTTGCATCTGATCAGCCATGATCACATTGAATGGTGGTGCTGGCTCGAAGGGCCGAATGGCCTACTCCTGCTCCTATTGTCTGTTGTCTATTCCCAGAGATCCCGGTTCGATCATGACCAATGGTGCTGTATGTAAGTAGTTTGTATGTTCTTGTTACGACTCCCGAATGCAAGTACTTCAGAGCCACGTAACACAAGTCAAAAACCAGGTTCAGGTTCAAAAAACAGTTTTAATTATTCATGGAACACAAAACTCAAACCTGATTTAAACAACCCAGTCAGGGATATGGATAAACCGACAAACAATTTAACAATGCTCCAGCCAGCCACACCATGGGCCGTCGAACCGGAGATCCCAAAACCTGCCCAAAGAGATACAACCCTGAAACCAAAATACAGGAAAACTCTAAGGTCAGCCCTTATCCGTCCCAACTCAATATCTGTTAACAAGGAATGGTGAAAATACACAAAGTTCTATGCCATGTGGTCAGGCTGCCTCAGCCCCCACCAACAGTCTGCTCATCAGTCAGAGTCTACGACGAAGAGAAGGATCCTGGGAAGCTCTCGTATTTATACTTCAGATGAGTCACCCGTCACCTGACGCAGCTGGGCCAATCGGGTACAGGAGCCTTTAACCCCTCGATTCCAGACTCACAGCCACGAGGCCTGTACTTGGGATAGAAACAGAGAAGTAAGTACATAGCATTCACCAGGGGGGGGGGGGGGGAATGCCTAACACCCCCACCCAAAGATACTGAATAAGTTTCTGAAAATGAACTAAAAAAAACACCACCAAATTTCAGCAACTATTCAGTAACACAGACATCACTGGCGCGACAATGCATCAGCCAATACATCATCCTTGCCACGGATATGCCAGTCAAATGAGACAACTGCAAGGGAAGCGTCTCCAAAGCCTCAGAGTTACTCAGCTTTCCCTGCGTTACTGCCACAGACAACCGTGCCTCCCCCACATCACCACCCGTGTCAGGGGGCAGCACCACTGCAGCCAAAACATGCTTAGAAGGACTTAGCTCCGACCCATCAACCTCCACAGGCTCCTTCCTGTCGAACCAGTCCTTCATCCTAGACTGAGCAGAGGCAAGATTACCCATTGCCAGTTCGCATGCCCTCCTCAGTCTAGAGCGAAAAGTACAGACGTGGTCTAAAATACTACGTTTTTTATCCTCCTGCAACCATTTCTCCTTCAGGACCCTCAACGGACCACGTACAGTATGCTTGAACACCAGGTCAGCAGGACTGAACCCTAATGACTCCTGCACGACCTCACGCACCGCAAACATAACTAGATGAACCCCCTCATCCCAGTCTTTTTCAAACTCCAGGCAGTAAGTCCTCAACATAGATTTCAAAGTCTGGTGAAACCTCTCGAGAGCTCCCTGGCTCTCAGGATGATACGCACTGGAGTAACAATGCTTAATATCTAACAACTTCATTACCTGACTAAAAACCTTCGACATGAAGTTGGTACCTTGGTCACTCTGCACAACCTTGGGCAAACCGAACAACGAAAAAAACTTAGTGAGAGACTTAACAATTGCAGGGGCAGTAATTCTACGCAAAGGGACCACCTCCGGAAAGTGGGTAGTCGCACACATAATTGTTAATAAAAACTTGTTGCCTATCCTTGTCCGAGGTAGAGGGCCCACACAATCAACTAGAATCCGTTCAAACGGCTCACCGACCACAGGGATTGGATATAAAGGCGCAGGAACAATCGATTGGTTCGGCTTTCCTGCCACCTGGCAAATGTGACAACACCTGCAGTGCTGTTTCACGTCCTTTTTCAACCCTGGCCAAAAAAAATTCCGTAAGATGCGGTCATACGTCTTATTGACCCCCAAATGTCCCCCCAGAGGACCATCATGAGCCAAACAGAGTATCTCGTCCCTATACCGACGAGGCATCACAATCTGATCAACCACGCTCCAATCATCATGCCCAGATATATCCAAGGGAGACCACTTTCGCATCAGTAAGCCATCCCTTAGAAAATACCCTTTTGCTGTGGAATCCATATCCCCCTCAGGCACTGCGCAGTCGCACAGATCAGATAAACCTGGATCACTCTTTTGCTCCTCAACCAGCCGGTCACGTGACAGTGACACCGGCACATTTCCAGACACTATCCCATCTTGAGATGGAGAAACACCCTTCACAACACAGGATCTATCATCCTGATCCCCAAAAATGCTCTCACTCAGGTCCACCACATCCTCAAACTTCGCCTGGCTCTTAGCCATAGCCCTCGTGACAGCACAAGCTGCGAAGACCTTTGGATGCTGCATAGCCAATCTATCAGGACTCTGCACCATCGGAACAGCCGTCACCTCAGGAGTGACTAAAACTCTACCTCCTGCCAAGTCATTCCCCAAAATCACAGAAACTCCCCCAACGGGAAAACACGGCCGTAACCCAACAGTTACCCGGCCTGAAACCAACTCGGACTCGAGACGCACGGTATGCAAAGGCACTACCATGTCATCCATCCCGAATCCTACCACTGGGACACTTGACCCAACCGATGATTCCCCAGAAAACGGCAGTACACCATCCAATATAAAGGACTGAGTAGCACCAGTATCTCGCAAGATGGATACTGGAACTCTGTCACCCCCATCCTCTAGAGAAACAAAACCATTCATGATGAATGCAGAATAATTCCTACACTCATCAGACTCAGGCACCTCAGGTACGACAGGTGCCTTCTGTGTTCCCACCAAAGCCACAGGCTTTGCATTTTTCTGCTTCAGAACGGGACACGACTTTAATATGTGCCCTCTCCTTCTACAATAGTAGCACACAGGACCTTCATCAGTCCTTACATTTCCGTCAACCTTATCAGCTCGGACCTCCCCCTGTATCAACGTGCTGCCATTTGCAGGCACAGAAACAGCTTTGACACTGCCACCGGCGACACCACCACGATCAACCGGCCGTGCACCAATACTATAGGATCGCCCAACAAAATCAGATTTATGAGTCAATACATACTCATCTGCCAACACCGCAGCCTTAGACACCTCATTCACCTTCTGCTCATTAAGGTAAGTAGTAACCCTCTCAGGGAGACAGTTCTTAAAGTCTTCCATAATTATCAAGGCCCGCAGTAGCTCAAAATCCTTCACTCCTTGAGAAGCGCACCACCTGTCAAAAAGTGCCTCCTTCTCCCTAGCAAACTCCACATAAGTCTGACTATCAAACTTCCTAAAGCGCCGGAACTTCTGCCGGTACGCCTCTGGAACTAATTCATAAGCCCTTAATACTGTAGACTTCACACACTCATAGTCCAGACTGATTTCAACAGATAAAGACGAGTACACCTCCCGTGCTTTACCCACAAAGACACACTGCAATAGCAAGGTCCACACGTCCCTAGGCCACTTCAAGGACAAAGCCACCCGTTCAAACACTGTGAAATACTTGTCCACATCCTCCTCACGAAATGGGGGAACCAGGCGGATGTTCTTGCTCATATCAAACTCCCGCTCCCTAGAAGAAACCCGGGAATTATCTATTTCTTTTTCCCGCAGCTGAAATTCAGCCCTTTTGGTTTCCTCCTCAAGCCGTTTCATTTCAAGAACATGCATGAGCTCCTTCTCTTTTAACAAAGAGGCAATTCTCTGTGACTCAAGCTCCATCTCCTTCAGTTTAATGATGGCCTCCATGTTCTGAACTGGCTGAACAGAAGGTGGGGGACTGTCTGCACCACCAGGCAAAACCCCAGCCTCCACCAACGCAGCCCACAACTCCGATTTAATGGAGTGTTTCTTTGAATGCTTGTCAATAGTCACGGTATAGTTCTCAGCCAGCAAAATCAAATGCTCTTTCGTACATCTATCAAACAACTCCCGACTAGGAGCCTCAACAAATTCTTTCACCTTAAATTCCATTTATAATGTAGCCCCAAAATCACCAGCTAAAACCTGGGCCTTAATGCTACCACAAACAGGGAAGAAAAAATTCCCTCTCAACACACAGACTTCCTCAGCCCAGAAGCCTACCAAAAAAAACCCCTAAAAACGTCTAGGGTCCTCAAAACTTCGGACGAGCCCCCATTTTGTTACGACTCCCGAATGCAAGTACTTCAGAGCCACGTAACACAAGTCAAAAACCAGGTTCAGGTTCAAAAAACAGTTTTAATTATTCATGGAACACAAAACTCAAACCTGATTTAAACAACCCAGTCAGGGATATGGATAAACCGACAAACAATTTAACAATGCTCCAGCCAGCCACACCATGGGCCGTTGAACCGGAGATCCCAAAACCTGCCCAAAGAGATACAACCCTGAAACCAAAATACAGGAAAACTCTATGGTCAGCCCTTATCCGTCCCAACTCAATATCTGTTAACAAGGAATGGTGAAAATACACAAAGTTCTATGCCATGTGGTCAGGCTGCCTCAGCCCCCACCAACAGTCTGCTCATCAGTCAGAGTCTACGACGAAGAGAAGGATCCTGGGAAGCTCTCGTATTTATACTTCAGATGAGCCACCCGTCACCTGACGCAGCTGGGCCAATCGGGTACAGGAGCCTTTAACCCCTCGATTCCAGACTCACAGCCACGAGGCCTGTACTTGGGATAGAAACAGAGAAGTAAGTACATAGCATTCACCAGGGGGGGGGGGAAATGCCTAACAGTTCTCCTTATGACCGCATAGGTTTTCTACCGGAGCTCCAGTTTCCTCCCACATTCCCAAAACATGCAGGTTTAGAACTAGTTTGGGTGATTATTGGTCCATGTAGACTCGGTGAGCCGAAGGGTTTGTTTCCATGCTGTATCTCTAAACTAAAAATATAGCACGGAAACAGGCCCTTCACCCCACTGAATCCATGCCAACCATCAATCACCATTCACATTAGTTCTATGTTATTCCACTTTTACATCCACTTTCTACACTCAAGGGGTAATCTATTAAAGCCAATTTAGCTGCAAATAATAATAATAATAATAAACTTTATTGCGGACTCAAGGTCCAGACAAGGGGCAACATTACATTAAAAATGCATTGCATATCAAATATCATAAATATATATAAAATCATGGTATATCACATAAAAACATCATAATTTATATTTAACAAAAAACCCACAATACTTAAGTTAAAAATCCAGATTAAAAGATGATCAATGTCCTACAACGAGACAACGATACCAGTGTCTCCACAACTGGGATTCGTAGCGTGTAGTGCTAACCCTTATGTTTGACAAGGCCACAATAAGCACATTTTTAGAGTCATTTATCCTGCAAATGAATTTATACATGTGGTGTCTTAGGATAGCTTCTAAAGTACTGACTCCTGCAGCCACAAACATATTACTGGCACTACACCATCTAGGTTGCCTTAGCAGTGTTCTCATGGCATCGCTATATGCCACCTTTAGTCTCTGCATACTTGTCTTTAAATAGTTCGACCACAGGTGCGCAGTGTAGAGTGGTGTGCAGTATGCTCTAAATAGCGACATCTTCACCACATCTGCACACACACAAAATTTACGAAAGAGGATATTTGCCAGTACATACAGCATGCGTCGTTGCCTATAAATATCCTCATCATCTGTCATTTGTTCTGTAATAATATGCCCTAGATATTTTATCTTATTACAGACACTAAGATTGTTGTCAGACAATTTAAAATCAGGACATTTTAGACATTTATCCTCTTTGGTTCTACAGACCATAACAGCACTCTTACTAGCATTAGATTTAATGTCATGTTCCACACCATACACGGAACATATAGTAAGGAGCTGCTGGAGACCAGCGCTAGATGGACTAAAGACCACAAGATCATCTGCATACATAATATGGTTCACTAAAATATTACCAATCACGCACCCAGTGTTACAATTGTACAGTGTTACAATTGTTTAGACAGATCATCAATATATAGATTAAAAAGGACTGGGGACAAAATTCCCCCTTGTCTAACACCATTACTAACCCCAAATGGGGCTGAGACCCTTTTGCCCCATTTTATTTGCATAGTCTGGTGGGCATACCAGTAGGCCAGAATTCTAACAATGTATTTAGGCACTCCTCTTTGACTCATTTTACCAAACAGCTTTCTGTGATTAACACGGTCAAAGGCTTTGGAAGCATCAATAAAGCACATAAGGATTGAAGAGTTTTTGCCTCTATATTTGTTTACAATCTCCTTTAGGGCATATATGCATAAGTCAGTGCCATGTTTAGCTTTAAAGCCAAACTGGTTATCTGTGGAGTTAACAAACTCATTTATTCTATCCAGCAGAACTCTTTCTAAAATTTTTGACAATATGCTGGCTAAAGCTATGGGCCTGTAATTATTTAGGCTGCCTACTTTACCAGCTTTGTCCTTGATGACCGGCACTAACAGGACAGACAACATTGGGTCTGAATCATAAAGCCAGTAAAACAAATAGCTAGGAGAGGAGCTATCCTCATACTCGCATACTTAAGATGCTCAGCAGAAATATGATCCAAGCCACTTGCTTTGTTGTTGGACAGCTTGTTCATGGCATGATACACCTCATGTGGCATAATCACCATCAAGTCATTACTCTCAATATTGTCCACCCTATACAAGTCACCTTGGACACAGTTGAATAAAGTGCTATAATGTTGTCGCCATAACTCCGCGATATTAGCTGTTCCGGGGATTCCAACTACAGTACATGGTAGAGATGATTTGCAACTGCTAAGAGCTCTCACTTCCTTCCAAAAATCTGTAGCATTGTTACTTAGCAGCTTCTTAGCCATGGAATCAGCCCTCATAGCTTGCTCATTTTTACAGATGAAGCGAACAGCATACTTATACCTTGCATTAGTGAGCTTCTTGTGCTCAAACACAGGCCCCTGTCTGGGTCTACCTGCCATAGCCCATGATTTGGTGGCTTCACGGGCTTCAGTATGATACTCAGCTACATACTTATTCCAGCCAGTGAGGGCACACCTTTGGGATATGGGGCCCACATAGTCACAGGGAGAACGTGCAAAATCCACAAAGGTAGCGCCCAAGGTCAGGATAAAACTGGGGTCTCTGCCGCTCTGAGGTAGCGGCCATTGTGCCGCCCTATTCTGGCTCCAAGTTCAGTCGTTGTAATTTGCATTGTCTGATGCTGGCATGTTATTTTGCGATCGTGGCTGGCGATGGAAATCCACAGTAGCATGTCCAGTTACCACACCATTATCATCTTACAATCCCAGTAACCCTTCTCTCAAACAGTAATGGGAATCCAACTGATCGGCTGATATAGGCTGAAGAAGAGACTCCATCCAAAACGACAGCTATTCCTTTTCTCCAAAGATCCTGTCTGACCCGCTGAGTTACTCCAGCATTTTGTGTCTATCTTCAGCTGATATAAGCTCTTCCTCGACCTGTCACCATACTTCCTGAGCATTATTTATTGTAATTGTTTGCGTTAATGTGAATCACAGTCCGTAATACAACACAGGATTAGGTGATAATTCATAATTTACTCATCTGCCACTCAGTCAGAATGCAGGGGATGTTAAGGAATGTTTATTAAACTCCTGAAGAGCAATTTAGGCATGCCAGTTAAACCCGTTATTCTCAATTGTAACAGCAGCAGGGAGCTTCCACTCATTGAAGGATGATGAAGGTTTTAATGTGATGCAATTAGATTCAACATCAATAAAGTGATTTTGATGCTCATTCTTTGAGCTTCTTATGAGCTCAGAGAGATTCTGAAATTTAAGGTTTCAGCTTGGTCCTTGAAATTGATAATAATCTTTCTATTAATAGTGGTGGACATGCCCATACACACATACAAATCACATGCAAATATACTCTCAGATCCGTACACAAACAATAACACTCAATTATAAAGCCCTTTTTTCATTGAGCCACATGCCATGATGTTTCAGAGGAACTAGATCAAACAGAAATTGACGTGTATTCACACATTAGAATGGATGGCTCAAAGCTTGGGCATAAAGGTAGGTTTTCAGATTTTTTTTTTAAGATTGGAAAATAAAATAGGAATGTTCTTTAAGGAAGTTATTAGGTGAAGCCATTAAATTCAGCGGTTATCAAAATGCCTATATTTGAGGAATTATGTTATCTCAAGGGTTTATAGAGTTTGACGAGGTGACAACTAAGTGAAAGTGTAACCCTGAAGAGACTTGAAAGCAAGGATAAACACAGAGGGTTTAGACTAGCTTCAGGTTTATTGTTTTGTATTGCATGCTACCCAAACAGATCAAATAATACTACACATAAATACAATCAAATAAAATCAAGTACAACAGATAGAGCAAATGGGAAAATACAGAGTGCAGAATATAGTTCTGAGCATTGTGACGCATCAGTTTCATGGACGGGGATCATGACGGAAGCCTCCTCGTGGCGATCCCTGGAAGCGACAACGCGATGCACTCTGTGACGCGTCGGGCGACAATTCTGTCAACATGTTGGACAGCGACAGAAGCCAACAGCGAGGTACATCGTCTGACACAAGAGCGAACAAAAGCTTCATGGACAAAGTCCAATGTCTGCAATGGGGTAGAAGTAAATCAGACAGATCCCTAGCTTAAGGAAGGACTGTTCAGAAGCCTGATTACTGAGGGGAAGAAGATGCTCCAGAGGTTATAGTGCATGCTTTCAACTTCTGTACCTTCTACCAGACAGGGTCAGAGAGAAGAAGGAATGACCACAGTACAACATATTTTCTGCTTCTCTGAGGCAGCATGAAGTGTATATGGAGGCAATGGTGGGACATCTGATCTGTGTGATGAACTGGGCTACACTTTGCAACTCTCTGCAATTTTGTGTGGTTTAGGGCAGAGCTGTTCCCAAAGTAAGCTATGATGCCACCTGACAGTATGGTTTCTGTAAAGGAGTTAAGTCTGACACACTGTAACTTTACTGAGTCTTTAATAAAGGCACATGTCAAACACGTCCCAGTACTGACTGCATCTAGTCTTCAGGCGTACTGGAACCAAGGGAGGAGCAAGGGGAAGATATCACAGTTATACTGAGATGACTGGGCGTGGTTAGTGGTATTGAGGTAGCTACATTATAGGTTGCATGCATAAACCATCTACAGTTTCTATAGTGTAGCAATGTTACAAAATTTTGAGATTTTAAAAATCAAGTCTGCAATTTATCCCATCAGATAAAGCATAACAATAAGTTTAATTTGACACCTAATTCACTTTCATATCTCAAGTATTTAAAAAGTTATGGCCATTTTCATACTGGGAAATGAGCATCTTGTTCCCTATTGATTTTCTATGGATATATCAAAAAAGCTGTGATCGTGAACAGTCAAAAGCCGATAACTTTCTTAAAAATTAAGAGAACTGAGTGAAATTTTCAGTTATCATAGATTGAAGCATTCTGAAACAAATATAAAATAATCTTACTTGGATGACCTGAAATTAAAGCATATAATTAGTTAGTTACCTAATGGTAGCTAATTTCAGACTTCAATTACTAGATCTAAACATCTATCCATTTCTTAATAAATTATTAACATTTTTAAATAGCCTAAATGTCCAAATAATATTCACAAATAATTCACAATAAAACATGATTTTTAAATCTCATTTACATTAATTTATAGACCAAATGGAAGGAATTTAGTGTTCAATTGCTGTAAATAAATGCCCATTTAAATCAGCTTTCTAGTGGGTCCCCGTGGAACGCGCTGGTTTAGAACGTTCACATTGCGGTAGATTTGTGCCTCAAATGCCCAGAAAAATACTGCGGGATATAATGGGCCCAAATTGAGCTACTCGCAATATTAAACTTTGTATAAAGGGATCTTTAGAAGCCCTTTTTAATGTAAAACTATACAACTTGCCTTCTGTGGTTTGCTTTATGAGACCCAGCGGTTGGTGGCGGTCGCGGGTTTAGAGATTGATTTTTAAACTACTATAACTATTATACGAGGCCTTTAAAACTAATAATAGCTTTTGCGACGGGGTCTTCCAGCGATTTTTCGTTAATAATTAACTAGGCTGAACATCTTCGATTTGAACAGCCTAGAGAAAATCGCGTTTTAAACCCGCCCCCCTCTAAACGGCGCCAAAATCGCGCACACGGGCAGCAGCAGATTTTCAAAGACGCTTCAGGTAGGCTTTGCAACATACCTATATAGTGCATCTGTAGAAGTTTGTAAGAGTCATTGGCGACATGTCAAATGTTGTCAGTCTCCTTGAGAGTAGGCGTTCATTGAGCAATTGATAAGAATTGATGTGTGTCGATCAATGCAGAGGTTGTGGGTGTCTAAGATGATATGAGTTGGGACACAAGAGTTAATTTTGGAGAACACACACGACCACTCATACAGAATCATAAAACAATTTGCACACAAGTTCACAGATATACACAAGTATATCCATGCACATCCACAAACACACATACACATTGCATCTAAAATTGTTTTATAGCAACATGCATCAATTCAATGGGCTATTGTGGACTGATCATTTTGTGGATGTTAGTGTAAACTCTGTATTGGAAAAAGGGCTGAGGAGATGATTGCACACAAGTAGCTGATTGCTTTAATCAGCTCTTGCATTATGAATTACCTCAGTTCTGCATTATGGCTATTAGTAGATGATTGAGCTAATCTTCTTTCAATTTTTTTTGTGATAAAAAAATAATCCCCTATTTTCCATCTGCAGATTTTCGGGACTTGGTCTCAAACCGAAACTTCTTTGGTTCATCTTTTGTTATTATAATGTGGTGAATTCAGTGAATTAGTGATGTAGACTAGTGAAAGGCAATTAACAACTTAAATCAGGCATGGCAAAATTATTACTTTATTTCAGCCAGACTTTGTACAAACTAGGTGACTGCATAATGAGTAGAGCATAGAGCCTTAAGTAGTTTAATCCTTATTCCATTATAAAGTATGCTGAAATGTTGATTACAAAAATCAGCAGACAGATCGTGATTCATTCACGGCGCAATTGTACCTGTTATTAATCTGATTAATGTGGGTTTAAAAGCATATTATAATCTATTCTCACCAAATTGGGAGTTACTTTCAAATCAAAAGCTTAAACACACAAAATCTTTCACATCTCAAATATCAACAGAAAGTTCTAGAAATATTCATTTTGGCTGACAACTACCGGGTTGCGCCAACAATAGCTGCCTCACCAACAGTCTGTCTGTCCTTTCCTTCTTTGTGTTTAAATAGTATGTGTTAAATATATGTTTTAGTGTTCTTTAGCTTGTTTTATGTGGGTGGGGGGGGTTGGGGTAACGTTTTCTAATGTCTTACCTCGACGGAGATGCGATTTTTTTCCATATTGTATCTCCGTCTGCACTGCGGCCTAACGTCGAGGAGTTGGCAGCCTTTGCTGGAGACCAAATTCGAGAGCTCCAACTGCGGTCCCCTGTGGACTTACCATCGCAGAGCTCGCGATCTCTTTGCCAGGGGTCGACCTCAGAGCTCAAACCGTGGGTGCCTGCGGACTTAACATCATGGAGCCCGTGGTCCCTGGTCAGAGACAGACTTCGGGAACTCCAAGCCGCAGGAGTTTCGATCGCCCCGACGCGGGAGTTTCGATCGCGCCGACGCAGGGCTTCGATCGCCGGCTGCGTGAGATTTGATTACCCCGACGGATGGTTCGACTGCCCCGACCGCGGGAGAATAAAGAGGAAGATGATTGGACTTTTTTGCCTTCCATCACAGTGAGGAATGTGGGGAATCCGCTGTGGTGGATGTTTATGTTAATTTTATGCAGTTGTGTGTCTTGTTGCTTTTGTTTTGTATGGCTGTATGGTAATTCGCATATCACTGTACCTTAATTGGTACATGTGACAATAAAAGACCTTTGAAACCTTTGAAGTGTATATTTTTGTACACCTCTGAGTAAATCCTAAGTCAAGTCGAGTATGCCAAATACAACGATATGCAGGTACAATGAAAATCTTGCTTGCAGCCGCATTGCAGGCATATAGACTCAGAACACAAAAATATAAATTATACATAATTTACATGTTCATTTTACAAGACACTGAAAAGAAAAAACTGTGCAAAAACCCAAACATTTGTGCACAGCACAATGAAAAAACAAATCTATGGCAGTGCAAGAGGTGATCCCTAGTGATCTATTGCTGAGGTAAGGTTAGTGTGGTGCAGGTCAGATCAAGAACTTGATGGTTATAGGCAAGTATCTGTTACTGAACCTGGATGTGTGGAATTCAGCCTTCTGTACCTCCTAACCAACAATAGCAGTGAAGAGTAGTTTTGATCAAGTTCTTGATTAGTACAGGTGTCAGAGGTTATGGGGCGAAGGCAGGATAATGGGGTTAGGAGGGAGAGATAGATCAGCCATGATTGAATGGTGGAGTTGACTTGATGGACCGAATGGCCTAATTCTACTCCTATCACTTATGACCTTATGAGAGGACATGGCCTGGATGGTGAAGCTGATTGATGACAGATGCCACCTTCTTGAGGCTGTATTTCATGTAGATGCTTCTGATGGTAGGGAGTGCTGTGGCCTTGATGGATAGTGTTGAGTCCATCACTCTCTGGAACCTCTTGCGTTACAGTGCAATGGAAGTGGTCTTTGCCATTTGTACTCCAGTCTACGTTGTATGACTTACTTACCGAGGGAATGCATAAACATGGGGTTATCACCTCTTTTGGATGAAATATTAAACCAAGGCTGCATTTATCAACCCAAATTAATATTTAAAAAATCCAGTGGAACTTCTGGGAAAAGAGCATGTTCATAAGTTAATGTGATGGGAGCAGAATTAGACCATTTGGCTCATCGAGTCCACTACGCCATTCAATCATGGCTGATCCACCTCTCCCTCCTAACCCCTTTCTCCTGCCTTCTCCCCATAACCCCTGATACCCGTACTAATCAATAAGAGCAGGGAACCTATTCCAAGTTTATCAGCTAATATTTATCCCTCCACCAGAAATAACTAGATATTAATTTTCTTATTGTTGCTGCTCGCAGGATTTTCATCTCCAAAAATCAAATGTCACTTTTTTCACACTGCATGATTACTTAATGACACTTCATTTCCTGCATAGCGTTTTGGGAGATAAAACCAGAATCTATTGGAAACACTCAGCAAGTCAGGTAGCATCTGTTGAAAGTGAAACAGAGTTAATGTTTTAGGTTGTAGACCCTCCGTCAGTGTTTTGGAGTTCTGAGGCTACGAACGATACCATAGAAATTCAAGTTCTTTCAAGCTTGAATTTAATTTATGCACCGTTGTAACAAAAATGGTCTGATATTGCTGCCTTTTTAATTTGCAGTTGAATGCCCTTAAGTACTGGGTACTTTCTGAATAACTATGTAATGAACAGCATCATATTTTCCATCATGCAAGATAAATTAATTCAGGAGAAATTATAATTACACCTTTACTAGCCTATAAAGTCCTTTGGCAATGCTATGGGCCTGACTCTTCTTTTTAAATTAGTGATAAGTACAGGAGTCCTTTGGGTTACTAAAACAAAATATTCCTACAGATGTCTTCAAATATTAACCATGTTTATTTTAATCGTCTGTGGTATTAGTTGAGGATTAGCGATGGCATTTGGCCACAAAGACAGAATAAAGCCAATGCATGACCTCCACTGTGTTAAAGGACAAGGGCAGAAGATGCAAGGTAAAATGACCACCCCCACCTATCTCTAATTCACACGCCATCTCTCCAGGGTGAGGATCTTGGAACTCGCTATTGAACTACTCTCCACCTCATTGGAGACTCTCAGGCTATCTTTGATCGGACTTTAATGTTTTTATCCTGCATCTATCTGTACACTGTGTATGGCTCAATTGTCATCATGTATTTTCTTTCCGCTGACTGGTTAGCACGCAACAAAAGCTTGTCAAAGTACCTCGGTACATGTGACAATAAACTAATGACTAATGTAGGGCTAGGTTCAACATCTTGACTGCGAGGACTTCAGAGGTCCACAATTATCCACTCTAGGGCAGCCATTAGAGAGAAAATAAATGGCAACAGCACCTACATTATCCAACCTACACAAACTGCGCAAGAGACACAAAGTGCTGGAGAAACTCAGCGGGTCCGGCAGCATTTCTGGAGAACATGGATAGGTGACCTTTCAGGTCGAGACCCTTCTGCAGACTGATTGTGGTGGAGGAGAGAAAGCTGGAAGCTAGCTGGAGCAGGACAAAGCCTGGTGAGTGATAGGTGGATACAGATGGGGCGGGAGGGGTTGATAGGCAGATGGTTGAACAAAGAACGGATATTAAAATATAAAAAGTGTGAAATAAGGTTACAGGAAGGAATGGAGGTGGAAGGGGAGAAATGGAAGCCAGTCCAGCTGGACCACCCGGAAGAGAGGGGGAGGTACGAAAGTGTGCAGATGGGCACAGAACGATTGCTAGCAAAAAAAACAACTCAAAGCGCTGGAGTATCTCAGCAGCTCAGTCAACATCTCTGGAGTCACATGGTGAGATGATCATTCGGGTTGGGACCTTTCTTCTGACTGAACATGATTATCTGAAGTAGGGTAGCGACCCGAATCATTGTCCATCTATGTTCTCCAGAGATGCTGCCTAACCTGCTGAGTTACTCCAGTCCTTTGTATCCTTGTTTTGTAAATTAGCATCTGCAGTTCCTTGCGCCTACAATTGCTTGCAACTTGTTATTGTGATGGGGAATCGAGAGCCACATAGAACTAGCTAAGAAGAGGTGTTGAGGTCTGGGGCAGATCTGCTATGATGACTCGAAACGTTGCCTATTTCCTTCGCTCCATAGATGCTGCCTCACCCGCTGAGTTTCTCCAGCATTTTTGTCTACCTTCAGCCATGATGATGTTGAACGGTGGGGCAGGGTAGATGGGCTGAGTGGCCTACTCCAGCTCTGATGTTCTTGCATTCGTTGCCTTTGTGCCTTCTTGTGGCTTCTGTGAAAGGTCAGAAGCCTGACAAGTCTCATTTGATTAACTGAAGAAGATACTCTGGACACAGCATAGAATAGAAAAATCAGAGCATCTAAACCTTTATTCCCAGCCTGGCTGGCTGTTGATTGCAAAATAAAATGAATGGATATCAAAGATGAATGGATACCTAATTCCAATAAAGTTCCAGGAATAGCAAAACCAGGATTTGACTAATTCTATCCCAATATATCAATCATGCTTATTCCTTTATTCAGTATTCAGTAGAGTCTATTCCTCTCAATTTAGCCACATTATCACTATGTTTTCACTTCATTCATTCACAGGAAGTGGAAATTAATGGCAGAATTGCATTTCATATTCATCCTTCATTATTGATTTTATTTTGATTGAGAGATACAGTGAAGCAGGGCTTTTACCCCACCGAGTCTGCGCCAACCAGCGATCACCCCCTACAGTAGCACTATCCTACACATTAGGGGCAATTTACAATTTTACCGATGTCAATTAACCTACAAACCTGTTTAAGAAGGAACTGCAGATGCTGGAAAATCGAAGGTACACAAAAAAGCTGGAGAAACTCAGCGGGTGCAGCAGCATCTATGGAGCGAAGGAAATAGGCAACGTTTCGGCACGAAACGTTGCCTATTTCCTTCGCTCCATAGATGCTGCTGCACCCGCTGAGTTTCTCCAGCTTTTTTGTGAACCTACAAACCTGTATGTTTTTGGAGTGTGGGAAGAAACCGAAGCGCCTGGAGAAAGCCCACGCAGTCACAGGGTGAACGTAAAACTCCGTACAAACAGCACACGTGGTTAGGATCGAACTTGGGTCTCTGGCGCTGTAACCCACCAACTCTACCACTGTGCTATTTGCCACCCTTCATTGTTCTTGAAAAGATAGTAGTGAGCTGCCTTTGCGGTTTCTTGCACTGCTCCTTATGTTTATAAGGGCACAGAGGAGGCCACTCAGCCCATCGGGATCAATGCCAGCTCCCAGAATCAGGATCTATGCCAGCTCCAAGGGGAGAACTGCCATCAGTGCCATCTCAGCATGTCAGGCAACATCTGTGGAGGGAAATGGACAGATGACATAGAAGCAAGGAACTGCAGATGCTGGTGTTGATAGGCAGATGGTTGGAACATCTCTAGTGTTTCCTTGTGCTGTTTCATGGTAGCCAACAGAGCCACAATGTGCTGATAGAGGAGGCAGTGACAGATAAAGGCACCAGTGGACTAGATTGAATTGGTTGGACATTGATGGAGCTGCATTCATTCAGGTAAGCGGGGTTTCCCCCATAATTCAGGAGCGCTTACTCAAGAGTGTTTATTCGTCATCTGAACCAGAACAATGGAATTCTTACTCCCTGCAGCTTTACAAGCACATTAGTTGCAATAACAATGCCAATAGATCTACAATAAATTATTAGTTATTCTCAATAAACTAGACCATGGCAATACAAAGACCAAAGTGCATAGCCATCGATGTAAATGTAGATGCGCTGGTGAGTCAGTTTGCTGATGACGCTAAATCTGGAGGAGTTGCAGACAGCGAGGACAACAGTCAGAAGATGCAGGGGGTACAGATCAGCTGCAGAAATGGGTGGAGAAATGGCAGATGAAGTTTAACCCGAGCAAACGTGAGGTGTCGCACATTGGGAGGTTGAATGTAAGGAGAGAGTAAACAGTGAATGGCAAGACTCCTAGCAGCATTGATAGGTAAAGTGGTCCTGAAGTCCAAGTTCATCGCTCACTAATGGTTGCAGCACATGTAGAATGGGTGGTAAGGAAGGTGTATGGAATGCTTGCCTTCATTGCTAGGGGCATTGAATTATAATAATTAGGAAATCATCATGCAGCTTTATAGGACTTTGGTTAGGCCGTATTTGGAGTATTGCCTGCAGTTCTGATCGAACCATTACAGGAAAGATGTGGAGGCTTTGGATTGGGTGCAGTAGAGGTTTACCAGAATGCTGCCTGGATAAGAGGAAGAGTTTGAATAGACTTGGATTGTTTTCTCTGAAATGGTAGAAGTTAAGTAGAGACTTGATTAGAAGTATATAAAACTATGAGAGGCATTGATAGGGTGGACAGTCAGAGCCGTTTTTCCAGGGTGGAAATGTCCAACACTAGAGGACATAGCTATAGGATGAGAGGGGGAAAGTTTAATGGAGATGTGCGGAGCAAGTTTTTTACACAGGGACAGAGGCGGGGGCCTGGAATGCCAGGATAGTGCAGGGGGAAGATAGTGCAGGTTCGATTTTATCATTTAAAAATAAATTGGATAGGTATATGGAATGGAAAGGAATGGAGGGTTATGGTCGGAGTGCAGGTAGATGGAACTAGATGAGAATAAGTGTTCGGCACGGACCTAGAAGGGCCGAGATGGCCTGTTTCCGTGCTGTAATTGTTATATGGTTATATGGTTGTATGGTTATATGATAGTAGTGTTTAAGAGGCTTCTAAATAGGCACATGGAAGTGCAGGGAATCGAAGGAAATGGATCATATACAGGCAGATGAGATCAGTTTTCAAGGCATAATGTTCAGCACAAAGATTGTGGGCCGAAAGGCCTGTTCCTGTGCAGTACTGTGTTAAGTACAAACAACTATAGTCATGCAAAGTCCGTAATGGTTCGGTAAGGGTGAGGTGGTTGAGGTTGGATTGTGGTTCAGGTTATGTTGGGTGGTTCGAGAGCCAGGTGGTCAATGGGAAGAAACTCTTGTTGAAATGGTTCAATGCCTCTGCACCTTCTTCCTGATGGTAGCAGAGCGAAGAGAGCCTGGCCAGGCAGCTTTGATAATATAAGCTGCCTTCTTGCGGCAGTGCTTCCAGTGATGGGCAGGTCTGTACCTATGATCAACTGAGCAATGTCCACCACTTTTTGCGGCGCCCTTCATTTGTGAGAATCCGAATTTCTGAAACAGGCTGTGATACTGCCAGTCGGTAAGCTCTCCGCTGTACAGTTCAATAAAGCACTTGGTGACAGGCCGAATTTCTTCAGGATTCAATGTAGTTGAGTGAGTTTCTTCTGGTGAGCAATAACCAATGTGCTGGGCCCATGACAGGACGTCAGAGATGTGTACGCCCTAGAACTTTGAGCTGCAGATCTCTTCACTGCCATCTCACAGATGAAGACAGGTGCCGGGTCCCTTAGCTTTACCTTCCTGAGTCAAGTCAAGTAATGTCAACTTTATTGTCATATGCACAAGTATGTCGAGATACAGGTACAATGAAAAATGTGCTTTCAGCAACATCACAGGCAACTAGACTCAGGCACACATAAACACATACATTGTACATGAATTACACATACATTATATAAGACAGTGATAAGGGAAAGATAGTGCAAGATAAATCACAACATTCATGCAAAAATACACAATGATAAAACAAGTCCATGTTTGTGCAAGAGGTGGTCGGTGTGTTCTTTTGCCGAGGTAGGATTGGAGTTGTGCGGGTCAGGTCCAAAAACATGATAGCAGTCTTGCTCTCAATGTGAGCAAGACCAAGGAGCTGATTGTTGAAGAACAATGAGCTCATTGGTTTTTCCTAACGTTGAGAGCAAGATTATTGTTCTGGTGCCACCCAACAAAATTGTTGATCTGCTTCTGTACTCTGATTTGTGGTTACCCATCTCTCCATAAACCCTGACGCCTGTACTAATCAAGAATCTTTCAATCTCCACCTTAAAAATATCCATGACTTGGCCTCCACAGCCGTCTGTGGCAATGAATTCCACAGATCCACCACCCTCTGACTAATGCCCCTGTCCCACTTAGGAAACCTGAATGGAAACCTCTGGAGACTTTGCGCCCCACCCAATGTTTCCGTGTGGTTCCCGGAGGTTTTTGTCAGTCTCCCTACCTGCTTCCACTACCTGCACCCTCCGGCAACCACCTGCAACCTCCGAGAACCGCACGGAAACCTTGGGTGGGGCGCAAAGTCTCCAGAGGTTTCCGTTCAGGTTTCCTAAGTGGGACAAGGGCATCAGGAAAGTCCTCCTCATCTCCTTTCAAAGATACGTCCTTTTATTCTGAGGCTGTGATCTCTGGTTCTAGATTCTCCCACCAGTGGAAACATCCTCTCCACATCCACTCTTTCCACTGAATGCATTACCACCAAATTAAATCGAAAGACTATGACACTATAAAAGGCCACACTCCAGGTTCAGGAACAGCTAGTTTCCCACAACTATCAGGTTCTTGAACCAACTCGCACAACCCTAATCCTGCCTCGATAAGGGAACACTATGGGCCACCTCTTACACTAACATGGACTTCCATCTTTTTCTAATTATGTTTTTACATTATATGTTAATGCCTGTGGGTTTTTTTTTTTCGCGGTCTTCTTTCTTTCAGAACATTATGTGTCATTTATGTATAATTAATGTTTCTATGTTGGTCTGAGTCTATGTGTCCATGATGCTGCTGCAGGCAAGATTTCTCATGGCACCTGTACCCCACCATTCTCATGCATTTTAATAATAAACTTGAACAAGAAAGGAGGGAAGTTGGTTGCAATAGTTGAGCAATGGTTGATCCTTTAGAAGGTAGACCCCCAGGCCAGATGGAACTGTGTTTAACCCCTGGCTTTGCTGTTTGGTCACAGCGGGAGCTATTCGCAGTCATCCTCCTTGGATGCAAGAAGGATTTACATCATGTTTAGGAGCTTTCACAGCATCTCAAAGTGACTTACAGTCAATTAATTGTGTTTAAAGAATACTCATGTTCCAGTGCAGGGAAACATGCCAGTCAGTTTGCTCATAGCACGATTCCACAAGCGGACATGAGGGAAATTATGTGATCATCCGCTTCTGGTTTTAATCCAAGGAAATATGTTTCATTTGTTCTGCGTTTCAGGATATGGGTATCAGTGTGAAGGCTAACATTTATTGCCCATCCTCAGATGCCCCTGTGAAAGGGTGGTGCAACCATCTCAGTGGGCATACTTTTCTTTCCAATAGTTAATTGCATGGGGTGGATCTATTTTCTCTGGGATCTCCGGTTTTCTCCTATACTCCAAAGACGTGCCGGCTTATAGGTTAATTGGCTTGGTAAAATTGTAAATTGTAAATTGTTGCTATTGTGTGTAGGATGTAGGATAGTGTTAGTGTGCGGGGATCGCTGGTCGGCACGGGCTCGGTGGGCCGAAGGGTCTGTTTCTGCGCTGTATCTCTAAACTGAGGGGGGATCTTATAGAAACTTACAAAATTCTTAAGGGGTTGGACAGGCTAGATGCAGGAAGATTGTTCCCGATGTTGGGGAAGTCCAGAACAAGGGGTCACAGTTTAAGGATAAAGGGGAAATCCTTTAGGACTGAGATGAGAAAAACATTTTTCACACAGAGAGTGGTGAATCTCTGGAATTCTCTGCCACAGAATGTAGTTGAGGCCAGTTCATTGGCTATATTTAAGAGGGAGTTAGATGTGGCCCTTGTGGCTAAAGGGATCAGGGGGTATGGAGAGAAGGCAGGTACAGGATACTGAGTTGGATGGTCAGCCATGATCATATTGAATGGCGGTGCAGGCTCGAAGGGCCGAATGGCCTACTCCTGCACCTATTTTCTATGTTTCTAACTAAGCTAAATAAGTGCATTATTGTCACGTGTGTCGAAGTACAATGAAAAGCTATTTTTGTGGAAGGACTGTACAGGCAACGTTTCGAGTCAGGGAATGGCAGGCAACATTTTGGGTCAGGACCTTTGAGTCTGAAAAAGGGTCCTATTCCAAAAGATTACCTATCCGTTCCCTCCACTGATGCTACCTGACCCCTTGAGTTCCTCTAACCCACTCTGTGCTTTGCTGGGGCTTAATAGGATTTCAGAACGTCAGCATAAACCTAGTGGACTGAGTGGCCTCCTTAGGCAGAGTGCTTTGAATATTTATGTACAGCCTCCAGCAGGCTGACTAGTTTATACTGCTAATCATTTTCCTTGTTTCTAATCAAAAGGATTAATTCCACTATTCATCAGATTACATTATGAGCATTAAAGTTCATTGTCATTGTGCATAGGTGACACGATAATGAACTATTCCATCAGTCTGCTGTTGCTAAGTGCTGTTAATGACATCCTGCTTTGGCTACCGAAGACATGTGGAAGTGCAGGAAGCTCTGTCCTTGACTAAGAGTTAAAGTTGGGTCTTTCAATCTCGTTTGTTTGCTGTGTATTTCATATTTATCACATTACCGTTCTCCAGTCATGTATTATGTACCTAATTCACATGTGATGCAGTTTAATCATCTGCAGTGTCAGTTCATATCGATTGTACGACATTACTTAAAGTGATTCACACATGATGTATCCCATTACTGCATATTGTACTCCATTAACGTGCGGCATTTTCCATTCACAGACTACAAACTCTATACAGTCTCCATGCAGAATTTCTTCACCTTGTACAACATCGCAAGTCAGGTGACAATGGACTGGCTGCCTCTTTCTTCATTTTCTATCCATTTTAGCCAATCAGGAGGAAAGTAAGACATAAAGGAGGCTGGTCACTTATAATATGTCACTTAGCTCAGGCTATTGCAGAAAGTTTAGACCCGTTTTAATGGTAACAGAAGGTAGTTGAGGCCAGTTCATTGGCTATATTTAAGAGAGAGTTAGATGTGGCCCTTGTGGCGAAAGGGATCAGGGGGTATGGAGAGAAGGCAGGTACAGGATACTGAGTTGGATGATCAGCCATGATCATATTGAATGGCGGTGCAGGCTCAAAGGGCCGAATGGCCTACTCCTGCACCTATTTTCTATGTTTCTATGTTTCTAATACTTAAATTGCTTGATATAATCTGGTGAGACACAGCATTTTCCATCAATCTTACATGTTGCCAAATCTTGTACAGGGCACTCCACCAATGTGTTCAATTCCTAACTGGCATTTGTCTTGGTGTTTCCTATTTTGCATTCTTGAAATATTGTGCTTGAGAAAACAAGGAAGAACTATGACCTCTGATTGGGGTGATCCGAGGCAAGCAGAATGAAGCTGAATGAAGAAAAACTGAACGCTAATCCAGGGAACTTCTTATCCATTTACAGAATCGGAACATAATAACAATGATTCACTTCAATAACATTAACAATTAATTCCATTTATAACTCACGCTGCCTCGGCAAGACCAGCAGCATAATCAACGATGAGTCGCACCCTGGCCACTCCACCTTCTCCACTCTCCCATGAGCCAAAGGGTATAGAAGTGTGAAAACGCACACCTCCAGATTCAGGGACAGTTTCTTCCCAGCTGTTATCAGGCAACTGAATCATCCTACCACAGCCAGAGAGCAGTGCTGAACTACCATCTACCTCATTGATGACCCTTGGACTATCCTTGATTGGACTTTGCTGGCTTTACCTTGCACTAAATTTTATTCCCTTATCATGTATCTATACACTTTAATTAGCTCAATTGTAACCATGTATTGTCTTTCTGCTGACTGGATAGCATGCCACAAAAGCTTTAAGGGCCTGTCCCACTTGCATGCGATTACGTGCGTTTAGCGCGACTGATTGAAAGCGGAGGTTACGCAAAGTTCGCGCATGACGTCATTTACGCATATAAAGGGGGGTTGCTGGCTGCTATTCCATGATCATCATGGAAGAGATACAGACTGCATTGCTACAACAGCAACAGAGACTTCTGTTAGCAGCAGCCCTCATGCTTACAAATCAGCTAGGCAGGAGTATAACAAGGAAAGCTATCAAGGAACCCAGGAAGAGGTCTGTGTGGACGAGATCTTTGTTCCGGATGAGACCCACTTTGGGCCAGTATGAGATCATGATGACGGAAAAGTCTGCAGCGGAGAGATGAGGCTGCCTTTAGAAACTTCACCAGGATCCCCCCTGACTTGTTTCAGGAGCTAAAGACACGAGTCGGTCCTCTTCTGCAGAAAACGGACACCTTCATGAGGAAGTCACTGGAACCAGGTCTGCGCCTAGCCATCACCCTCCGCTACCTTGCATCAGGGGATCCCTACAAGAGCCTCTTCCATGTGGCTCACAACACCATCAGCAAGGTTGTCCGAGAGACCTGTGACGCCATCAACAATGCATATGAAGAAATGATTGACTGCCCTAGTACACCTGACGAGTGGAGGAGAGTGGCGCACGGCTTTCAAACCAGATGGAACTTCCTGCACACATGTGGGGCAGTTGACGGGAAGCATGTGGCCATCCGGTGTCCACCCAGGGGAGGTTCTATGTACTTTAACCTACAAGAAGTTCCATTCCATCATGCTGTTAGCTGTGGTGGATGCAAACTGCAACTTCCTGTTTGTGGATGTGGGCACACCAGGCAGTGCCGCAGATGGAGGGATCTGGAGAGAGACCTCCCTTGGGCAAGCACTGGAAGAAGGGAGAGCAGGCCTTCCTGATCCAGTACCTCTGCCGGGAGAAGACAACCCTGACATCCCCTACGCACTGGTTGGTGATGATGCCTTCGCACTCAGGCCATGGATGATGAAGCCATCCCCTCACAAGCAGATGTCAAGGGAGCGGAGGATCTTTAATTACAGGCTGTCCAGGGCTAGGAGGGTCGTGGAAAATGCTTTTGGTCTCCTTGCTAGCAGATTCAGCTTCCTGCTGACTACAATGGAGCAGGAGCCCGAGAATGTGCAGACCATTGTCTATGCAGCATGTGTCCTCCACAACCTGATCCACACCACAGGTGCAGTAACAGCCATGGTGGAAGGTGACACGGTGGACAAACGCACAGGAGACGTCACACCAGGTTCATGGAGAGCTGCAAGACAGGCTGCACCGATGGTGGCACTAGGCACATTGCAAGGAAACACCAGCAACAAAAGAGCAAAGGAGCAAAGGAGCAGAGGGACCATATTTATGCTTACTACAACTCCAGTGTACCCTGGCAGAACAATATGTGGTGAGGATCAACAGCAAACATCCCACACCACAAACAGAGGACCACCACTGCAGGAACTCATCTAATAAAAGGAGGATATATGTATGTTAATGGAGGATTTTTGTATGTGAAATTAGTAATACTGTGATAATAATAATAGACATAGAAACATAGAAAATAGGTGCAGGAGTAGGCCATTCAGCCCTTCGAGCCTGCACCGCCATTCAATATGATCATGGCTGATCATCCAACTCAGTATCCTGTACCTGCCTTCTCTCCATAACCCCTGATCCCTTTAGCCACAAGGGCCACATCTAACTCCCTCTTAAATATAGCCAATGAACTGGCCTCAACTACATTCTGTGGCAGAGAATTCCAGAGATTCACCACTCTCTGTGTAAAAATTGTTTTTCTCATCTCAGTCCTAAAAGATTTCCCCTTTATCCTTAAACTGTGACCCTTGATCTGGACTTCCCCAACAAGGAGTCACAGTTTAAGGATAAGGGGGAAATAATACCTCACACATCGCACTTTCTTTGAAATGTCATAATTTTAAAAGCGGTTAAAATGCCTTTGTCTGCTTTATATGACGTTTCATTGTTTACACATTTTGCAATTCAATGCAGTTCAATGTCTGTGTGTGTTTTATTTATCTAATAAATCGAGGCTTTTATATGTGAGGCATTCCATGATTGGACGTGGTTTCCATATGAGAGATCAATGCCATGATTAACAAACTGCTTTCTCCACTATACGAAAAGGTTACACTTGGTTTTACAATCAAAAGTTGTGGGTGAAGTTATTTGCAATAAATACAAAGACCCATGACTTTATAAGAAATAATGTGTTTGATTTGGTGCAAGCAAACAAATAACTTATTGAAAAACAAGAAACTAATTTTTAATGTTCAACACAAGTCAACAGACTATTGTTTAATTAGTGTAAGCAAGCAAATGACATAGTGAAAAACAACAGGAAATATAACTTTAATGTGCAACACAAGTAAACAGAATAGTGAATGTTGGTTAGAGGGCATCATTCTTTACAGCCTATTTGCACTGGGCAATCCTCAATCAAGACGTGTATTGTGTCAGCAGTAGTCTTAGCCTGTTGCATGACCTGCAACAAAGAGAGTGCAATCCTGGTAAGTATTTTTTGTGAGGCGATGGAGAAACATGGACGTAGGGCGGAGTAAATGAGAAATTTGCTGATGGTTCACCCGAAAGCACTTACATCGGCGAACATCTCCGGCTGAAGTTGTTCAACAGGCACGTCACATTATGCTGCAATTGTGCAGGCCGGCTTCCGCTTGGTGTGCACCTGTTTGTCCGCAGTGCCGGACCCAGACGGTCCCTCTGGGGGATCCGTCTCGCCCTCAGGCGCCCTGAGGGATTACGTGAAGTGCCCGCCAGCCCGCATGCGTGTCAATCTTCAACCGAAGGTCCATAGGGTATGCCAAAACCTCTAGTTTGAAACCTGATGCCCCTGGTCTGCTCTGCTTGACTAAGTCATAACATAAAATGTTATTGCCTACAGATGTAACCATCTTGTCCAGTTGTAGCTTATGCTTTCATTCGATCATGCAGTGGATGGTCCTCCCCAGTCACGGGGTGAACCAGCAGATTTCTGCATTTGGGAACAGCCATAAAAGGCTCTGTTCTTATTCCCAACATGAGTGCGAATCATGGCTGCGTAGCCTGAGAATGCCTGAGGCGGAGTCTTGCTGGTTCTTTAGCAAGCACCGACTGATGAGGCAAAATGGAGGGAACGTATAACAGACATTCCTCCCTAGCGTAGCGAGAATGCATCTATCACTACTGCCCCTGGGTCTACACACTTTGGTACTGGTGATTGAGATGAGCTGCGAACAAATCGATATTATCTTTTCGGAGTTCATGGAGGTAAATAACGAGACCTACTTACCAGCGTCTCTAACTCCAGGTCCCTTACCTTTGCTGGAGTTTCAGCGACATTTCATTCGCAGACTCTGCCCACATGTTGGTCATTTCCATTAGATCGCTGATGCTGCTGGCCAACTTCTCTTGTAGTGGCTAGTCCGTCCCCGACGGAGCAGTAATTTTAGAGGTAAAACACACCGCTTTCCCTCATGCGATTGTCGTACATTATGCATCAAGCACATATTCATATTTGGGTTCCTGTTTGGAGTTAATCCATACTAACCTTTGACACTCTTTTAGAGTGGGAGTAATTGCACCTGAACCAGGTGTTACCATCCATATCCTCAAATTGTCTGTTCATGCTTCCTTACCAAGCATGTTTTGCGACACCATCTCCCATAGTCTTTTGGATGGGAGGCAATGCAAACCTTGAACCAAGGCAGCTGCAGGCATGTGACTTGAACTGCCTGTGTATGCATCCGTGACAGGAGGCATAATATATGTGGCTCCATCTTCATCCTTCATACATCCGAATGGGAGGACTTATGCAACCTGAATCAGGCATGTGTGCTGCTGACTCAGAAGTAAAATTGCAAGAGTGACAACAAACTAAACTCAAACTCAAGATCTGTCCATTGCTATGTGCATTCCTCAATCCATTCAAAATGGAGCTTCCTAACGGGGGAATAAACCAATGAAAACCCCAGGCCAATATGAGGCAAAAGATCTTGGAAAGTCCCCCCTGACCCATCCAGATGATCAAAAGAGTTCTTCTCATACTCCCTTCTCTTGGTGGTAGCTGTTCATGTACATTGGAATTGCTTTTATCTCACGGAACCGGGAAAGGGAAGGAAACTATTTAACTCTAGCCTGTTCTGTCATTCAACTGATGTGTGCCAACTTTGCCCTATGTCTCTTAACACTGTCGATTCATAAAAATCTGTCAGTCACAGGCTGAAAATTTATAATTGACCTAACATCAATTGTTATTTGTGGAGGAAAGTTTCAAACTGCTACATCCATCAGAATGCAGAAGTGTTACTGAACTCTCAAAATTGTTAGCTTGCATTTTTAGACCAAAAAGTCGTAGAGTCATAGAGTGGAAACAGGCCCTTCGGCCCAACTTGCCCATGCCAGCCAACATGCCCCATCTACACTAGTCCCACCTGCCTGCTTTTGCCCCATATCCCTCTAAACCTTTTCTATTCATGCACCTGTCTAAATGCTTATTAAACATTGTGTTTTTGTTCCCCTTTGACTTGCAGATGCTCAGCAATATAATCATAATTTGGGCAATCTCTTCATACTTAACACTTGGAGTGAAAATGAATTCTAGTAAATCCATATTCCATTCCTGCAGAACCAAGGTACGCTCCTAAAGGTGGAATTCCAGTTCTCTCACTTCTCCACATCTGATGTATGTAGGACTATTGAATGGTTACAGAACTGCTTTGGCTTTGGTCTTAAGCAATGCAACTAACGGCTTTCATCTCTTTAAAAGTTGACAAAATATCAACACAAACTATTGGGGTGAGATATCCATCATATTCTAACGTCTTTCAACACGGTGGCACAGTGGCGCAGCAGTGATCCGGGTTCGATCCTGATTAATGGTGCCGTCTATGCGAAGTCTCTGGGTGCTCTGGTTTCCCCCCCACGTTTTAAAGATGTGCAGGTTTGTAGGTAAACTGCCTTCTGTAAATTGCCCCTAGTAGGATGGGGTGGGATAACATAAAACTAGTGTACGAGGTCATTGATGGTCGTCGTGGACTCAGTGGGTCGAAGGGCCTGGTTCCACGCTGTATCTCTAAATTAAAATTTCTAAACTAAATCAGCTAATGTTTTAATGTGGTGAAAACCTGGGATGTCAGGACTTTCATATGAAGAAAGACTGGATAGGCTCGGTTTGTACTCGCTAGAATTTAGAAGATTGAGGGGGGATCTTATAGAAACTTACAAAATTCTTAAGGGGTTGGACAGGCTAGATGCAGGAAGATTGTTCCCGATGTTGGGGAAGTGCAGAACATTTTTTACACAGAGAGTGGTGAATCTCTGGAACTCTCTGCCACAGAATGTAGTTGAGGCCAGTTCATTGGCTATACTTAAGAGGGAGTTAGATGTGGCCCTTGTGGCTAAAGGGATCAGGGGGTATGGAGAGAAGGCAGGTACAGGATACTGAGTTGGATGATCAGCCATGATCATATTGAATGGCGGTGCAGGCTCAAAGGGCCGAATGGCCTACTCCTGCACCTATTTTCTATATTTCTATGTTTCTATGAAAATGGGCTCTTCATCCCAATCTTCATCGGCATCATGGCAGCTGCAATGGCCCTTGTATGTAGAGGCAGGGCGATCTTCATCTGCCTGTTTGTTGGTACATTGTCCTATTCATTCACACAAAGGCCACTGGCTACAATCCAACAACTGCATATGGAGCCTAATTGTTTTCATCAACACTGAGTGCCTCACAGTAGTCAGCTTGTGGATCTTGGGATAGATCATACACACATGACTATCTTTAATTATTTTATCAATCCGCTTGCTTCTTTAATAAATTCTCATCACTCCCTGTAGGATTTTTATGAACTCTTGCTTTGTTCTGATAGCTTGCCAACTTTTAATCATATAATCGCCATCGGCCATAATAATTAAGGCTTTGAATAATCACTTGATCTAACAGCAGGAAAAAGGAAGTGCTATTTGGAAGAGAAAACCTAGCTCAGTGGCTTGCTTCCATCAGCAAGAAAATAGACCAAGTGTTTATTGGCAAATAATGTTATTTCCAATCTAAAGAGGGGTCCTGAACTGAATGTTGCCTGCAATTCGCCTCACGGATGCTGCCTGATCTGCCGAATTACTCTAGCACTTTGTGTTTTGCTCAAGGTTCCAGCATCTGCAGTTCCTGTGTCAACATTATTTCCTGGCCAGTCATTATTATTATTTGATCAACATTTGGAATCATGTTGAAGAGCTTTTTGTTTCTTTATTGAGGGATAATTGTTACATATTTTCAAAGCTTTCTACTTTCTTTACTTTTTTTAACTATGCAATTTTGTGCAATTTTTCAACTCTCCCAAGTTGAAATTCACTGGTATTACACATGGACCACAATCCCTTCTTAGGGGCAACTTCAATCATAAACTGAGATTTTACTTCTGAGTCACGTGAGTGACTACATGAAGAACCCCGCCAGGACGCATGCGTGTCATATCGCTACACGCATTGCAACGAGTCACAGCAGGGGGAACGACGTTCCCTTAGCGGCAGAATTTGAAAGCCGGGAACAGCAGGTAAGGAGACTCTGTGTTCCTTCCACTTACCTTACAGGTGGAGACATGGACCAGATCCACAAAGGCTGCGAAAAAGCTGGCGGGGGAGAACCGCGGAGTTGCGGGCAGCCGGCAGCAGCAGCCAACGGCACGCCAATCTCCCGAAATGTGAACAGCTGTGCCCGACTTCGCTCCCGCACCGGCCACGGCCGGGCGGTAGAGCGAAGCAAAAAACTAACAGAGTCGTTGACTCCGATGAGTCCGACTCTGAATAGCCGCGAGCGGCCAGTGCCCGTGAGCATTGGGGCCGGTTGGAGCGGCTGGGAGTGGGGAACAAGAGCAGCCGCGACGGCCAGTGCCCGTGAGCATTGGAGCCGGTTGGAGCGGCTGCAGGAACTGGAGCAGGAGCGGCTTCAGGAGCAGCCGCGAGCGGCCAGTGCCCGTGCGCATTGGAGCCGGTTGGAGCGGCTGGGAGCGGGGAACAAGATCAGCCGCGACGGCTAGTGCCCGTGAGCATTGGAGCCGGTTGGAGCGGCTGCAGGATCAGGAACAGCCGCGAGCGGCCAGTGCCCGTGAGCATTGGGGCCGGTTGGAGCGGCTGGGAGCGGGGACCAAGAGCAGCCGCGACGGCTATTGCCCGTGAGCATTGGAGCCGGTTGGAGCGGCTGCAGGATCAGGAACAGCCGCGAGTGGCCTATGCCCGAGAGCATAAGAGCCAGTTGGAGTGGCTGCTGGAGGAAATACTCCAAAGTGGCAGGCTCCGGGAGATGGAGGCTAGCCACAGTGGGCAGTTAGTAAGCCCCACAGCAGTACCTCTTGTGGGGCTGCACAGTGTTTCTCCCTCATCAGAGGGGAGCACGGAGGGTCAATTCTGGGCTGACCCTGAAGGGGGAGTGATCAACATACCCCTAATATGCCTGGGGTGAAAGAAAACATGTTGGATATGGTGTCCCAGTTTATCCAACCTGACCAAACTGGCCTAAACCTGGAGCCGAAAATAGCGGCAAGCATTGACTACATGTCTTTTAACCAACTACAGGGACAGGCATTATCGGACACCACGGCAGGACATTTACAACCAGGGAACTGCAAGTCGCTAAATGTTCCCAGTGTCAACCAGTGCATCTGGAAACATGTCGGGGCATCAATTAGAACCAGGGACTTAAAAATACAGAAAGTCCTAAAAGTCGTAACAGCAGGAATTACAGCTTTTGCCCGAACATTGAATGAGCAAAACATGACCCAAGACCACCAAGATGCACTGGCTTTACTCTGCAACTCACAATACGAGTTAAACAATATTAGGAAAAGTGCTATCCAACCAGCTTTAGACCCCAAATTTGCAGGCCTCTGCAAACCTGGAACCTCCAAACCATCAATACTACTATTTGGAGGGGATTTATCAAAACAAGTCAAAGAACTTGACGAAGAGGCAAAAACCCTGGGGCTCATAAAAGCAGCATCCAAAAGCTACTACGGCCAAAAACATCACCCCTACGCACCCACCAGTCGGCCAAGACAAACTGGAGAAAGCGCAAAAACCAGGAACACCCAACATCGGTCTTTTTTAGGCCATGGCCCAGACCGACCTTCCTGGAAAATGCGCAAGCCCTCAACACCAACCCAACTACTGACCCAGACAACGGCGACTCAACGGAGGATGCCGAAGAGGTAACACACCTACCACTGGTAACCATGGAGGTAGGTGGGTCTGGTTCCTTAAGAATTAAAGGGAGCATGGAAGTTGGTGGGAGATTACGATATTATTTGGATGCATGGAATAAGTTAACTACCGACACTTATATTCTAAGCAGTATCCAGGGTTATACCATAGAATTTATACAAAAACATAACCCTCCAGTTCAGCATGTACCGGTTCGTGCTCACAGGCATAGAAAAATCTAAAGCACATGCTGAATTACAGTGGCCATATAAAAAAGGAGTCATTGAGAAATCCCAACACGAATCACAGGAATTCGTGTTCAACATCTTTATAAAAAACAAGAAAGATGGTGGTTGCCACATCATCATCGATTTGACTACTTTGAATACCTTTGTACAATATATTCATTTCAAGATGGAAACCTTTGTTACTGCTAAGCAATTGATTTCCGAAGGCGACTACATGGCAAGCATCGATTTAAAAGATGTTTACTATACAGTACGCACAAGAGGTGACCACAGATGTTATTTAAAATTCAACTGGACGGGTCAGCACTGACAATACAGGGCACTACCTAATGAGCTAACATCAGCCCCCAGCCTGTTCACAAAAATTTTGAAACCAGCCCTAGCGTTACTGCGAAAACAAAAACACATGGTAATGGCATATCTAGATGACATACTTATTGTTGGCAAAACTTTGGAATTGGCTAAACAAGCGGTAACAGCCACAAAACAATTGTTTGAAAAACTGGTGTTTATCATCCATCCAGTTAAGTCTAAATTAACGCCTTCAGCAAAAATGGATTATGTGGGGTTTACCATTAACTCAGTTCTCATGTCAGTGACTTTGCCGAAAGAAAAGGTTACAGCCTTAATAGAGGCTTGTAGCGAAATCATTGACATCACCAAACCATCCATTAGACTGGTAGCTAGAATAATTGGGAAGATAGTGGCTGCATTTCCAGCCACACAATTCGGACCTTTACACTATCGAAATTTACAGAGAGCAAAAATAAGAGCACTCAAAATTAATGGTGGCCATTTTGACAGACCAATGAAGCTACCAACAGAGGCCATAATGGAACTAAAATGGTGGGAACATAACATCAGGTATTGTTCCAATCCAATAATTATCAGCAACCTGTCTATGGTACTACAAACTGATGCCAGTGCACTTGGTTGGGGTGCTACCAATTCCATCTCCAGCTGTGGAGGGAGATGGAATGCACAGGAGGCATCATTATTACAAACACTGGGCATAAACTACCTGGAAATGTTAAGTGCATTCCATGGCCTTAAGTCATATTGTTCTGGGTTAAACCACCAGCATGTTAGACTACAAATTGACAACACCACCGTGGTAGCATATATCAACCATATGGGTGGAAACAAATCGACATCATGTGACAATCAGGCCAACACAATTTGGCAATGGTGTATCCAGAGAGATATTTGGATATCAGCTACCTACTTACCAGGTAAACTAAATTTAGTGGCAGACACCAGGTCACGCAAATTCAATGAAAACACTGAATGGATGTTGGATAAAAATGTATTTGCTGAAATTACAGCATGGTATGGAACACCAGATATCGATCTTTTCGCATCCAGGCTCAATCACCAGTTATCAAATTATGTTTCATGGGAACCAGACCTGGGGCAGCGGCAACAGATGCATTTTCGCTGCATTGGGGGAAATTGTTTATTTATGCATTCCCTCCTTTCTGCCTCATCAGTCGGGTATTATGGAAAATACAGCAAGACTCTGCGTCTGGTATTTTGATAGTACCCGATTGGCCTACTCAACCATGGTTCCCGGTGATACTAGACATGGTATTAGAACCATGCATCACCATCCAACATAGAGCTAATTTACTGGTCCATCCGGTAACAAAGGAAAGATCACCCACAGATCTATGAACATCCAGTCTGTTCTGGAATTCCTGGCAAGCCTCCATTACGATGAGAGGCTCAGTCATAGTGCCATCAACTGCGCCAGAAGGGCTCTGTCAACATACCTGTGGCAAGGAACAGAGCGGCATTCTGTTGGGACACACCCTGGTAACCAAACTCATGCGGGGCATTTTAATGTTAATCCCCCAAGAACCAGGTACTCCCAAATATGGGATGTGAGCATTGTACTGACCATGTTAAGAAACTGGTCTCCAGCTACAGCTCTGTCCCTACAGAAACTGACTATGAAAACAGCCATGCTGATGGCCTTGGTCACGGCACAAAGGGTCCAGTCACTACAGAACCTAAGGCTGGACAACATGACTATTTCATCTGGAAATTTAACTTTCCACATCAATGAATTAGTCAAACAGAACAGACAGGGGTCAGCAGGCCTAAAAACAGAATTCAGGGCATACCCGACAGATGATCGTCTCTGTATTGTAACACACTTACTATTATATATGGAGTATACTAAGATCATCAGAGGGAAAGAAATGTCACTTTTAATCAGCTACAAACAGCCACTCAAAACAGTGACAGTCCAGACCATCTCTAGATGGCTAAAACAGGTCCTAATAAGGCTGGAGTAGACACTAGCATTTTAAATCTCACTCCACCAGGGCTGCCGCTACATCGGCAGCTATGAAGTTGGATGTTCCTATGGACCAAATCCTCAAGACAGCAGGATGGTCAACGGAGAAAACTTTCCAATGATTTTATAACAAACCAGTCATTAAACCTGGAACATTTGCAGAAACAATTTTAAGTTCTGTAATATAATTTACCCCATAAATAGGGGCTATAATTTGGTGTTAATATATTTATCGTTGGGTTTTCAATATCGTATTGATGTCTAATGATGTTAACACTATTCTCCCCATAATCAAGGCAGATGTGATGCATGGACTCGTTTCCACGGCATGAAATCAAAGAGCTTTAAAATCTTCACGTAGTCACTCACGTGACTCCGAAGTAAAATAGTAAGATTAACAAGAACTTACCAGTTTGAAGTGTGATCGTTATTTTATGAGGAGTAACGTTGAGGGATTACGTGCCCTCCGCTCCCACCCTTGATCATATACTCAACTGGTATCTCTTCTCTAATCTTACTATGTTTAGTCATTACAGTTATCTGTGATTTCACACCGCTGCTTTGAAGAATGACACGCATGCGTCCTGGCGGGGTTCTTCACGTAATCCCTCAACGTTACTCCTCATAAAATAACGATCAAACTTCAAACTGGTAAGTTCTCGTTTAATCTTACTATCAACTTGATCAACACAGATTCATGGAGTCACACAGTATCAAAACAGGCCCTTAACCCCAATGTCAACCAAGATGCACCATCTAAGTTGGTCACATTTGACAAAATTTGGCCCACATCCCTCTAAATGTTCATATCCATGTTCAAATGTCCTCTAAATGTCAGAATTTGGAACGCTCAGCATGTGATGAGCTTTTGACAGCACTGGGCCTTTACTCACTGGAGTTTAGAAGGTTGAGGGGGGACCTCATTGAAACTTACAGAATAAAGAAAGGAATAGATAGAGCGGATGTGGAAAGGATGTTTCCACTGATGAGCGAGTCCAGGACCAGAGGTCATTGCTTCAGAATTAAAGGGTACTCTTTTAGAAAGGAGGTGAGGAGGAACTTCTTTAGCGAGAGGGTAGTTAATCTGTGGAACTCATTGCTTGTGGAGGCCAAGTCAGTGGATATTTTTAAGGCAGAGATAGACAAATTCTTGATTAGAACTGGTGTCAAGGGTAATGGGGAGAAGGCAGGAAAATGGGATTAGGAGGCAGAGATGATTGAATGGTGGAGTAGACTCGATGGGCAGAATTGCCTATTCTACTCCTATAACTATTGAACGTGAACTTTAATAAGATGATCCCTCATGATTGCAGATGCTGGCGAATACAGCATTGTTTGATGAATTGAATTGAATTGAATCTTTTATTTGTCATTCAGACCTTTCGGTCTGAACGAAATGTTGTTGCCTGCAGCCATACATGTAATAATAAACAACACACAATAAACACAAATTAACATCCACCACAGTGAGTTCACCAAGCACCTCCTCACTGTGATGGAGGCAAAAGTCTTAGGGTTACTGTCTCTTCCCACTTCTTCTCCCTCTGCGCTGAGGCGATACCCCACCGGGCGATGGTAAGTCAGTCCCGCGGTTCAAGCTCCGCGGCCCGGGGTGGTCGAAGCTGCCGCCCTAGAGTCCAGCAGATGCAGCTGTTGCCACGGGAGCTCCGGAAAACAGGCACCAGCCTGTGACCTGCGAGCTCCCAACGATGTCGTCCACTGGCCCGCGGCTGAGCCCCGGATTCAGGTCGCCGCCGCCAGAACGCCGCCTCAGCCACCGGAGCACCGTCTCCGCTCCGCACCGGGCCGCCCACACGGGAGCGTCTCAGCCCCGCACCGGGCCGCCCACACGGGAGCGCCTTCCAGCCGGGAGCCGGGCCGCCCACACGGGAGCGCCTTCCAGCCGGGAGCCGGGCCGCCCACACGGGAGCGTGTGAACAATCAATTCCTATATATCTTCCAAAAATGTTTTTCAAAAAATTAGCCTCAGACATTACAAATTTTATATGGGATTATAAATCCCACAGAATACAAAGAGCACACCTTAGTAAACCAAAAGAGATGGGTGGTCTAGCGCTCCCTAACTTTATGTACTATAATTGGGCAGTAAATATTAAAAATATGATTCACCTGCTGGACAACTCTGCCCAGAGGGTGGATTGGATTGTAATGGAGAGAGAGGACTGCGCTCCGTATAATACAGGAGCGACTCTCCTCTCACCAATGAATTTGAATAACAAAAATTATAATAAAAATCCAATGATACATAGTACAATTAGAACTTGGAAACAAATAAAACAGAACTTAAAATTAAGAAATCTATCTCTTTTAATGCCAATAGTCAATAACCCTTTGTTTAAACCCTCAATTATAGATAAATCATTTACACAATGGGAAAGAACGGGAATCAAAACGCTCGGAGACTTGTATGAATTAGGAAAATTATTATCATTTCAACAATTACAACTGAAATACAATTTGAAAAATAATCAATATTTCAAATATCTTCAAATCCGTGACTATCTGAAAAAATACACAAAAGACTATCATAACATGCCCCCAGACTTATTGGATGAAGCCATGAAGATAAAGGCTGAATCAGCAAATCTAATATCATACTTATATAATATTATTTTGAATATAGAAATACCTACAACTGATAGTATTAGAAGAGACTGGGAACAAGAACTAGCTATAAAAATTTCAAAAGAGAGCTGGGATAAACACTTACTATGTGTGCATAAATGCTCGATCAACGTACGACATACTCCAATCCAATATAAAACATTACATAGACTATATTATTCAAAAACTAAAATAAATAAACTTTTCCCCAATGTCTCACCCATTTGTGATAAATGTCAGTCACAAGAAGCTAACATAGCGCACTCTTTTGTTTTCTGTATAAAAATTCAAAAATTCTGGAACGAAATATTTGAAATCTTCACAAAATTATTGAAAATAAAACTTGTACCAAAAGCAGAATGGATCATTTTTGGAATATCGGAAGGTAACCCCGAATTAAATATGTTTCAAAAGAACTTACTTAATTATGGGCTAATAATGGGAAAAAAGCTTATACTCAAATTTTGGAAAAATGCTCCAATACCAACAATAAAAAATGTGGATTTCAAACATGTTCGAAACACTACACTTGGAAGAGATGAGACTCCTCCTAGCAGGCAAAGCAGATCACTTCCAAAAGACGTGGTCTGCATTTACGGAACTATTACAAGCATAATGTGCAATAGTAAGTTAAAATATAAAGGATACCAGGATCTGGTAACGGGGGGTATAAAATAAATTTTTAATAAAAACATGGTTGATATATCCTTTTTTGCGGAGTTTTGTGTTATAATAGAGCGATTGTTTTTCCTTTCTTCTTTTTTTTTCTTTTTTTTCTAGGGTCTTATTTCCTTTCTTTACTTCCTTCTCTAATTTCTTCCCTAAGGGGCTTTCTTCTCCCAACATTTTCCTGCACCTTTACGATTCTTGCTCACTTTCCTTACTTCTTTTATTTCTATCTTTTTTAAAGCTCAAAAAACGAAGTGGTACAACATAATGTAACAAGATATATGTGATGTGTATTAATGTAATTTACTGTACTGCTAATCAAAATAAAATTAAAAAAAATAAAAAAAAAATAAATGAAAAGTCTTAGAGTTACTGTCTCTTCCCTCTTCTTCTCCCTCTGCGCTGAGGCGATACCCCACCGGGCGATGGTAAGCCAGTCCCGCGGTTCAAGCTCCGCGGCCCGGGGTGGTCGAAGCTGCCGCCCTCCAGTCCAGCGGACGCAGCTGTTGCCACGGGAGCTCCAGAAAACAGGCACCAGCCTGTGACCTGCGAGCTCCCAACGATGTCGTCCACTGGCCCGCGGCCGAGCCCCAGATTCAGGTCGCCGCCGCCAGAACGCCGCCTCAGCCACCGGAGCACCGTCTCCGCTCCGCACCGGGCCGCCCACACAGGAGCGTCTCAGCCCCGCACCGGGCCGCCCACACGGGAGCGCCTTCCAGCCGGGAGCCGGGCCGCCCTCACGGGAGCGTGTGATGAGTTCTCCTCACACAACAGTTCCATCATGTCACTTATCAGTCTGGTGAAAAGAGTATGATTAGGTTTAGGTTTATGCTTAGGTCAAAGAGGCCATCATTCAATTTTCCTTCTTTAATCCAACATGTTCTGATCCATTCTTTGCAACCTGTAGCAATGCATTACCCAATGCTCGGATGCAGGTATGCAAAAAGCATGCATACCATGCAGCAGCAATGCTCATTGACCAGGGCACGTCACATTGGGCTGTGTAAATATCCCTAACACGCATGAAGTCCGTTCTGAGGAGTGGGAAGCATGTGACACCCGGGATGTTTCATTGCTCGCAGTTTTGATAGGGATTCAATTGGATGAATTCTCATTGTCTGGACAGGCTGCACTTTGGCTTTGCTTGGTGTTGCATGGAACAGCGAGAATTTGGGTCAGCAACCTTCTTCATACTCTTCAGAGCACTTTATGTTCCAACACAAGATTCCATCATCTGCAGTTCCTTGTGTCTGCACTTGTATTGTTGATTGTGCATTTCAGGCGCTGCAGCATGTGACTAATTAATCTGTACACTGCAACAATCTTTAGTATAAAAGCATCTAGAAAGTCTATTTAACTCTGTGGTGTAAACATGCAGTGTTTTCATTATTATTAAAATACTTGTTTTTCTTATTTAAAAACTTTTAGTTAAAAAAAGTATTTCTTTAACATGATTCCTTCTGATGTTAAATTTCTTTATTCATTTAACACCAACCATTATCTTAAAGGGGGATTAAGAAAGACACTGAAACATGGTGTCAGAAGTACACAGAGATGAAGCTGGAAAGGTTGGCATCTTGCCTGAATTTGTAGGAGGTACAGTCTATAAAATGCACTGCAGTTGCTCGGCCAGGCTACTTTGACAGTGCCTGTACCACCAGGTAGGATGGCGGTAGCAGCAGCATGGAAACATCATATAAAGGGCCCGTCCCACGAGCATGCGACTGCATGCAGCAAGCGCGACCTAACGTGGTCACTTGAGCCGTACGGCCTCGCGGGGCCGGTCGCACTTCGATCGCCGGAGCCGTATGGAGTTGTGCGGAGCTGGTTCCGACATCGCGCGGGGCTCTGAAAAACTGACACTGTCCAAAAGTTCCGCAAGGCAACGGCCTGCCGGCCCGCAGCCGCATTGAGGCCATACGCACCGTCTCGACGGGCATGCGCAGCGTCTCGACGCCGTACGCAGCGTCTTGATGGCGTACGCCTTCGCTCGAACTTCACGTCAACTCGTACGGGATCACTCGACCTCCGCGTGGCCCCCGCTTCCGGTTTGGTCGCGCTCGCCGCATGCAGTCGCATGCTCGTGGGACAGGCCCTTAAGTCACACACCATCCTGGCTTGAGAATATTTTGCCGGCCCATTTCTCATCACTGGGTCTAAATCCTGCAACTCCTGACCTTGCCTCACCTGCCTGATCTCCAGACAAGTGGCCTGACTGCAGAAGACAAACTGCAACAAATTAAAGATATCACTTTATCGCATTGATTGTTAAGAAATTGAACTGAATCATACCGTAAAGTCTTCACTTGAGACCCTGGAACAAGCACAATGCAGTCAGGCTAGAAATGAAACACTTTGAGTTGAGTTTATTGTTTGAGTTTAGTTTAGTGTCACGTGTACAGTGAAAAGCATTTGTCGCACGCTAACCAGTTAGCGGAAAGGCAATACATGATTATAATCGAGCCATCCACAGTGTACAGATACATGATAAAGGGAATAACATGAATATCACATGTTGGTCACCGTGCTCTCTACACACATCCAAGAGGGGGGTGAATCCTTTCTTACTCTCTTAACAAAGCTAAGGCTGTCAGGAGAGATTTGGAGTTTCTCAGATCAGCAGGAGTCTCTCGTTAGAGGTCGGATTATTTGTGGAATGTTGTATTCAGCCCAGGGGAACAGCTGCTACCTGACACGGTGATAACTCTGGTAAAGCACAAACATTTTCAGCAAAGCGGCAGAACCACCATGTGTAGGACGGAACTACAGATGCTGGTTTAAACCGAAGATGGACAGAAAATGCTGGAGTAACTCAGCGGGCCGGGCAGCATCTCTGGAGAGAAGGAACGGGCGACGTTTCGGGTCGAGACTGTTCTTCAGACTGATGAAGGGACTCGACCCGAAACATCACCCATTCCTTCTCTCCAGAGATGATGCCTGTCCCACTCAGTTCCTCCAGGCTTGTGTGCCTATCTTTGGCAGAACTACCATGCTGCAAATGTTGGATGGCCAACAGAAGAAGTGAGTTTTACTGAAGTGGATAATTTGTGACTCTCAACACTACTTTCTCTCTGTCTCTGATAGTTTTATAATGAACGGGCCAATAATAAACTAAAATAAAATAAAAATTAAAATAGAATGCAATAGAAAATGAAAACAAAAAAGCACATGATTTATTTGAATAGATTTTATTCCTGGGTTGCTTACAGCAATGTCCTGGTGATTCATCTTTAATTTCCGGTGAGCCCGGGCCAGTTGTGGGCTGTTGGCACCCCGGGTTTATCCACATGAAAAAGAAGACTGAGGCACAGATGAATCGAGAAAAGGGAAATTTAAAAAAACTCAAGCTAAGCAAATCAATAAAGTGTCACTAAAAATCCTTTTGTGTTTGCTACAGATTCTGTCAGAGTAGCTGGCTGGAATTGATAATATCGATTGACTCCCTCATCACTGTTAAGCTGAAGTCATCGCATAGAACAAAACCCAAGTAGTTGTTTCTTTTCAAAGGATCGTGGAATCATAGAAAACGTTCATCACAGAAGAAAGCCATTTGGCCCGTCACGTTGATGCTGGCTCTTTGTAAGAGCAGTCACACTTTGCACAGATCCCCAGGAACACCTCCATTCCAACAACTCTTCTGCAATGACCAACCTACACCATGATGGGAAAGGGCAACGCCTTTTCACATAGAATATTTCAAGTCATGTCAACCTTCAAGTAAAACAAATATTGTTGCATTTTGAGAGTACTTTTCCCAGAACCAAACTGTTGAGCGATGGGCCATGATAGACTCCACCCTTCCTTGGTCAGTTATCATCCCTTCCCCAGCCAACAATGGGCATTGTGTGCTCCACCCTTTCTCTGGTCATCTGTTGTGGCCCTGTTTTGTTCTGACCTTTCCCTACTTCCAGCCGTCCCCCCTCCCTCTACTTTCAGTCTGAAGAAGCGTTTGGAGCTCTGGAGTGCTGGGTCTGCTGCATCGACATCGCGGAGCTGTGGTTCGCGGAGCTCCCAACGCGGGCAGCGCTGACCAACATCGCGGAGTCCTGCGACTCAGCCCGGCTCGGCCTGTGGACTCGGGAGCCGCGGACTCCGGTGGGGGGTGGCTGATCTGGAGGTCCGGGCCGCTGAGGATGTTCTCCGTCGGGGTTCGGCGTCAGTGTTCCAACATTCCCGGCGTGAGGGCCTGAGCATCGGGCCGCCCATGGCGGTGACTGCGGGTGCTTGGGAGGCCCCGAACGCGGGTGAACATGTGGGAAGATCGGAGGAGAGGCTGGCTTTATTTATTATTTATTTTTATGTAAGGAAAATCCATTTTGTTGTCTCTTATGAGATAATGACAATAAATTGAATACAAAAAAAAAAGAAGGGATCAGGTCGAAAACGTCACCTATTCCTTTTCTCCAGAGATGCTGCCTGACCCGCAGGGTTACTCCAGCACTTTGCGTCTAACAACATTGATTTCAACATTTTGCTGGAAACTGCTGCATTCATCAGAAATTCCACCTCCCTTCGGGACCGAAAGGTCTGAATGACAATAAAGGAATCTAATTCTAATTCTAATCTAATTACCTCTGTGCTTTCCCCAATCTTTCCTAGTGTCATTGGAGTTTCCTAATATTACTCACCTCAGGATATGTTACATGGTCGATGTCAAAGGTCAGGTATTGTAGAATAATCACTTCACTGAGCTACTAATAGGTGACCACGACTACTTGTTAAAAAAAAAGGGTGACCCGTGAGGAGCGACTGACCATTGAAGAAAATTGGGGAGGGGCTAAAATGGGTTGTGGGGTATGTAGATTGGGAAAAGAGCACCCTGGATGTAATGAAGCACAGGATCCAGAAACATTAATCTTAATGATTCCCCCATAGGTATTGAAGTAATGCAATATCCCTACTGATTCCTGAGTATGCCTGGCTGAAGTTAAACTCATTCACAGTTAAAATTTAAAAGTTTTCAGCTTTTACCTTTTATCTGTGAATTAAGCTTTTAGCACCTGTCCCCCCCCCTCCCCCTTCACCCCCCCCCCCCCCCCCCCCCCCCCCCCCCCTTCACCCCCCCCCCCCTATCTCCCCCTCCCCCCTCTCCATTGCAGCAAAGCCTATGCAACATATGTAAGAAACAAACTACTGGGTGTACTCAGAGGGTTGGGTAGCATCTGTGACCTGATGAGTTCCTCCAGCAGTCAAGTTCTCTACTCAAATTTTCCAGCATTTGCGGTCTCTTGCATCCTCTGAAAATTGCATAATTCAGTCAAATTATTCAATATTCTCCATGCATTTGGTCAAAGAAACTTTATGTGCACATAAAGTTTCTTTCAATTTTACGGACAGGGTTCATGTTCTCACTCCTGGTCAATTTACCGCTTCACCTCTAGTTTGTCTTTTCTCTTCAGTTCCCTTCTGCCGGCTCTTGCTCCTTTCATTTTTTTCAGCTCTCTTAATCCCTTTATCCACCCTGCGTTCTATTCCACCCCATCCCACAACCGCACCGCCCCATAGCATCATTTTCTCCTGGTGAGACTCACAGTCACTTTTTGTTAGGCAACACTCCCATGAAGTGCCATGGATCACCTTCTCCATGTTAAAGTGTTACATAAATGTTGTCAGAACGATACAACTTAGCTGTGAAACCCACTATGCACCAAAGTGACATGTTGTGCCTTTCACAGCCAAGGCTAAGCTGAGTGTTTTGTAGACTAAGCTGCAACGTAGGAAACACAGCAACCATCTTGTGCACAGGCATTTTTGACAAAACAGTGAAGAAAAGAATCAGGTAATTACTTTTAATGATACTTGTTGAGATGAATATTGGAAAGAATACTGAGAAAACATATGAGATGGTGCTTCTGAATCTTTTATGTCCATCTGAAAGGGCAGACAGCGATTTAGATGAGCATCTTACCCAGGAAGAGCCGGGTGGCAGCCATACTTCCTCTTGACCTGGGATCACTCTGACCTGTGGTGCTGAGGGGAGTTTGCATGTCCTTCCAATGAACGTGTGGAGGTTCCTCCTGGTGCTCTAGTTACTCCCCATGTCCTAAAGACATGCACATCTGCATGTTGATAGATTGCTGTAAATTCCTCCTAGTGTGCAGATGGATGTTGGAAATCTGGAGGGGGGGGGGGGGGGATTTCCTGGTAATGTGGGGGAAATAATGTGGGTTACAGAAGACTAGTGTGTAAAATGGGGTCTTGGTATTTCCTGCAGACTTGGTGGGCTGAAGGGCCTGTTTTCGTGCTACATCTCTCTGTGACTCTGGATTTTCTGCACTGCAATAATGAGCTGCTTGCCTGAATTTCACTCTCATTTCCCCAGGACAGGGTTTGAAGCAACAACAGAAGGAAAACCCAGATTCAAATCTGTGTCTGTGCTGCAGTCCAGCAGCGATGCATGTATTGACCAAATAGAGATAAAACAAATGGCTGCTTCTTCAGTCACCGGAGATGCAACCAGACGCATATTCCAATGTTGCTCTCCCTATGTGGATTAGACCACTGGCATTCACAGACAATCAGATATTCCTTGGAGTGCAGGGGGAGGAGGAGTCAATCTTGCAGAAGTGTACAAAATCATGAGAGGGATAAATTGGGTAACTGCACAGAGTCTCTTGCCCAGAGTAGGGGAATCGAGAACCAGAGGACATAGGTTTAAGGTGAAGGGGGGAAGAAATTAATAGGAACCTGAGGGGTACATTTTTCTACACTTATAGGTGGTGGATATATGGAACAAGCTGCCAGAGGAGGTAGCTGAGGCAGGGACAATGCATAAGAAAAAGTTGGACAGGTACTTGGATAGGATAGGTTTGGAGGGATGTGGGACGAGGAAGATGGGGCATGTTGCTCAGTGTGGGCAAATTGGACCAATGCTGTGTGACTCTAGGACTCGAAGGAGAAGGGGAAGGAGGAGAAGGAGAAGGGGAAGCAGGAGAAGCGGAAGCGGAACGGGAAGGGGAAGGGGAAGGGGATGGGGAAGGGGAAGGGGAAGGGGAAGGGGAAGGGGAAGGGGAAGGGGAAGGGGAAGGGGAAGGGGAAGGGGAAGGGGAAGGGGAAGGGGAAGGGGAAGGGGAAGGGGAAGGGGAAGGGGAAGGGGAAGGGGAAGAGGAAGGAGAAGGGGAAGGGGAAGGGGAAGGGGAAGGGGAAGGGGAAGGGGAAGGGGAAGGGGAAGGGGAAGGGGAAGGGGAAGGGGAAGGGGAAGGGGAAGGGGAAGGGGAAGGGGAAGGGGAAGGGGAAGGGGAAGGAGAAGGGGAAGGAGAAGGAGAAGAGGAAGGAGAAGGGGAAGGGGAAGGGGAAGGAGAAGGGGAAGGGGAAGGAGGAGAAGGAGAATGGGACAGGGAAGGGGAAGGGGAAGGGGAAGGGGAAGGGGAAGGGGATGGAGAAGAAGGGGACAGGGAAGGGGAAGGGGAAGGGGAAGGAGGAGAATGGGGAAAGGGAAGGGGAAGGGGAAGGGCAAAGGGAAGGGAACAGGGAAGGGGAAAGGGAAGGGGAAGGGGAAAGGGAAGGGCAAAGGGAAGGTGAAAAGGAAAGGGAAGGGGAAAGGGAAGGGGAAGGGGGAAAGGGAAGGGGCAAGGGAAGGGGAAGGGAACGGGAAGGGGAAAGGGAAGGGGAAGGGGAAGAGGGAAGGGAAAGGAAAAGGAGGAGAAGGGGACAGGGAAGGGGAAGGGGAAGGGGAAGGGGAAGGGGAAGGGGAAGGGGAAGGGGAAGGGGAAGGGGAAGGGGAAGGGGAAGGGGAAGGGAAGGGAAGGGGAAGGGGAAGGGAAAGGGAAGGGAAAGGGAAAGGAGGAGAAGGAGGCAGGGAAGGGGAAGGGGAAGAGGGAAGGGAAAGGGAAGGGGAAGGGGAAGGGGAAGGGGAAGGGGAAGGGGAAGGGGAAGGGGAAGGGGAAGGGGAAGGGGAAGGGGAAGGGAAGGGAAAGGGGAATGGAAAGGGGAAGGGGAAGGGAAAGGGGAGGGGAAAGGGGAAGGGGAGAAGGGGGCAGGGAAGGGGAAGGGGAAGAGGGAAGGGAAAGGAAAAGGAGGAGAAGGGGACAGGGAAGGGGAAGGGGAAGAAGAGACATGTCTGAAAGTTAATAATTTTGCATTAGTTGCATGTATTGTTATATCTATTATTTACCATTGATCCAGTTTACTCTAAGAGCCTCATGCAAGTAAGGAATGTCATTGCACCCCGGTGTGTACGACAATGAACTAATCCAAATCAGCGCAAACAGCCGGCTTAATCATGTAAAGTTGAACTAAACCAATCACAAATCATCAAAAGAGGAATAAGTCTCTTACTGGAATAATGATGCAAAGGTTAATAAGTACGGGTGAATTTATCACATTGTCATTTCATGTTGTGTCTGGAGTTTTCCACTATAAAAGAGTCGATTAAATCAAATTATTTATTACAGAAGTCCCAAAGGACTCGCAGTATGCTCTCATATTTCATCCATTTTCAAATATTAGTGATCAAAGCTCGAGGTATAAGATGCTTCTCAACAAGGTTACATAACGAGACAGTTATAACTGTCATTTATTTATGAAAAAGCATTGTCAATAAAAGAATGTGCTCTTCTGTGGATTCACAGAGCAATTTATGTTTAATTAACTTTGCTTTTGTATGGTTAGAACTTAATAAATTAAGAATAACCTCCACCCACTTACATTGCTGCCTTTTGAAATTATTTCTGTCAGCAGAAATAATCTAATGAATGACAATGAATAATTAATGGATTGATTTTAAGTATGAAAGGATTCATCTATTAGTTTTGTGCACTGCAGTCTGTTTGTGCTGCAAGATTGTAGACTGGGTTTAAAAAAGGGTATTACACTTACCCTTATTACACATTGCTGCTTCTAATAATATACCCTTTAAGAAGCAATTAACAGGGTGTAAGGCTTCCAGTAGTCTTCACTGCTTTCTCCACCCCTTTCTCCAACTGCTTTTGTCCATTATAAACATAGAAATATAGAAAATAGGTGTAGGAGTAGGCCATTCAGCACTTCAAGCCAGCACCGCCATTCAATATGAATGGCTGATCATCCTAAATCGGTTCCCTGTCCCTGCTTTCTCCTCATATCCCTTGATTCCGTTAGCACCAAGAGCTATATCTGACTCTCTTGAAAACATCCAGAGAATTGGCCTCCACTGCCTTCTGTGGCAGAGAATTCCACAGATTCACATCTCTCTGGGTCCATCACCTCACTCAGGCAATGATCAAAGACAGAAAGATCGATATGGGAATTGGAAGATAGTTAAAATGGTGAGCAAATAGATGATCCAGCAGGTCTTTCTTTCCCGTATCTGCCTTTGTCCTAACCCAACCTCACTCACTTCTCCAACTTTCTTCCCCATCTCCAATCAGTCTGAAGATAGAACCCAACCCAGAACATTGCTTGTCCATTCCCTCCCCAAGTGTAGCCTGACCCGTTGAGTTACTTGAGCACTTTGTGTTTTGCTCAATTGCAAATTCATGTTTGATAGGAGTTTTAAAGGTGAGGGTATCTGTGCAAATGATGGAGTTAAGAAACCAAATAGGCCACAATCTAATTGAATGAAAAAACATGCTTGAGGAGTTGAATAGCCTCCTTTTCTTCCTTTACTGATTTCAATGGCTATGGAAGCAGTTGGCACCATTTGTTTGATATAGCCTGTCTATGCCATGTATGAATGTTGTAAGATATGGAAGTTGCATGTGAAGAGGTAAGATCCTATTGTAATTTCTTCAGCCCTGCTCGTCACCTGCAAATAATGTTCCACAACCTCTGAATGAGGGTATTACTCGCTGTCTTTCAATTCTTCAATGGAATGAAAACCTCTCCAAATTAAAATTAGACCCTTATTTATACTGTTGTACTTAACAATGACAACAGTGGTTGCAATTTTCCACATTTTCACCTTTCTGGGGAATCGGCGTGAATATCTGGAGACATCATCTTAATTTTCTCAGAGGCCAAATCTGCTAACAAAATAAAGATGGCAGAACAGTCCCAATTCATTCCCCAAGGCCAGCATGCAACAGAAAGAAAGAGAACCAATTCATAAACAAGGTCCATGAATGAAACAAGACTTCAGTGGATTATACACGGAAAATGTCAGTGACCACTGAACAAATAAGCAGCAGCAATGAAGAAAAAGAAAATGTGGGACTATTTCTTTATCCACAAATGTTGCCTGAACTGTAAGGGTAGTTCCAGAATTGTTTCACATTTCCAGAAACTGCTGTAATTTTCATCGATCGTATATAACATTGGAGATGGCTATCTATCAATAGCATTTTAATGATTTTAGTATGAAGCACTGAGTTCATGAAAATTTCATTCCAGTCTACTTGTCTTCCAATAATTGAAGAACCTATCTGATAACTGTTTTAACCTAACTGCTTTTTATTTATTTTCAGAATCTAGGCAATGCTGGTAGGTTATTCCCTTTAAATAGATTCATAGGCATTGAGTTATGCAGCAGGGAAGCAGGCCCTTCAGTCCCCCTAGCCTGCACCGACCATGACGCGCCTAATTATTCTAATCCTACGCTGATACCATTATTTTTCTCCCTATATTCCCCATCCTTAAATATCCTTGAGGATGTGATGGTGAGCCATCTTCTTGAATTGCTGCAGAACCTCTAGTAAAGATACTGCAATAACGCTGTCAGGAAGGGCGCTCCAATATTATCACCACGTAGGAACAGTGATATTTTCCACATCAGGATAACTTGTGACCTGCACATTGTGGCATAATGACCAACCTAAAATTATTTAATTAATCTCTATTAATTGTTTTACATACGAAACAGCAATATGAAAAGATAATTCTGCATCTTAATTCTTGCATTAAAAAGTCTCAACCTGAAATGCTAAAGGGCCTGTCCCACTTAGGGGATTTTTTAGGCGACTCCAGGCGACTAGGCTGTTGCCACATGGTCGCCGGGGTGCCGCCTGTATGGTCGTGAGTAGTCTCCTCAGTCGCTCAAAGAGTCGTGCCGTCTTTCTGGTCACCGCTGGATTTTCAACATGTTGAAAAAGTTTCAGAGACAGTCGGCGACAGTGGGATTGACGCCAATGAGCGTAGCTTGATTTCTCCTGACGTAGGTGCGGTCGTAGTTGTCACCAGGTTAACGTAGGTCGTCGCCAGGTGCTGACTTCTGCATCTCTTTCCACAAAGTCCACCTGAACTGCTGGGTATTTTGTTTAAACTTTAGAGATACAGCATGGAAACAGGCCCTTCGGCTAACCGAGTCTACGCTGACCAGCAATCTCCATACACTAGCACTATTCTGCACACTAGAGACAATTTACAATTGTTTCAGAAGCCAATTAACTTACAAAGTTGCACATCTTTGGAGTGTGGGAGGAAACTGGAGCACCCAGAAAAAGCCTACGTGGTCACAGGGAGAATGTACAAACACCACACTGACAGCACCCATAGTCAGGATCGAACCTGGCTTTACCTTGCACTAAACATTATTCCCTTATCATGTATCTACACACTGGATCGATTGTAATAACGTATTGTCTTTCTGCTGACTGGTTAGCAGACAACAAAAGCTTTTCACTGTACCTCAGTACACGTGACAATAAACATAGAAACATAGAAAATAGGTGCAGGAGGAGGCCATGCGGCCCTTCGAGCCAGCACCGCCATTCATTGTGATCATGGCTGATCATCCCCAATGAATAACCCGTGCCTGCCTTCTCCCTATATCCCTTGATTCCACTAGCCCCTAGAGCTCTATCTAACTCTCTCTTAAATCCATCCAGTGATTTGGCCTCCACTGCCCTCTGTGGCAAGGAATTCCACAAAACTGAAAACTAAACCTAGGTCTCTAGTGCTGAAAATTCTACCACTGCGCCACTGTACCACCTTGAAGGCGGGTCCTGAATCATGTTCCCCATAGATCTTCTGACCGGCTGAGTTACTCCAGTACTCTGTGTTTATTTTTTGTAAACCAGCAGCTTCAGATCCTTGTTTCTCTGGACTCTGGATTTTCAGCAGTTTTGGTTTATGTTTCGGATCATCAGCATCTGCGGTATTTTGTGCCTCTCATTAAAAAAGTACCAGTCTTAGTTTGAAACTTTCACTTGACACTCCCAAGCCTAACAACTTTTTGAAGGGTTGGATTCAAGACTTTGGCTGCTCTGCGTCAGGGTGTTCTACCGGTGAAATCCCCCTAAAGGACATCATTCTAATTTCACGGTTAAGAACCAGTCTTCTCCTGAGTTGCTTCATATTGTAAATGTTTGATGAGTTATATTGATATGTTGTCTTGTTGATGATGAATCAATTGTAATTCTCTGTTAAGTGGGCATGAATCGGAAAGTTAATATACCCATATATTGGATTTGGTGTTCACACGACTTACATTGATCGATATGTGTATCTGACCCCTGAACCTTTGCTATTCCAATCTGTCTTCCATTATAATTCAGTTTTATGCAATTCAAGGTGTTCCATACAATTTGGAGAATCACTATGTAATGTACAATTTTTTTCCTCTTGGTTACACCGTATGAAAGACAAGATGTGAAATGGCTTCTGAGAAAGGGTCAGTCAGAATCTCAATGTTGCACTCGCTTTATACTGGTCCTTTTGCATTGATATCCACCCAAAAATACAAGCCACTGATACAATAGTGGCATTGCAATTACTTGCCTAATATTTTAACTGATGCAATCAGGAAGACCTCGATCCAGTTTAAATACAATCCATATTCATTATGCCATTTCCCCAAACAAGAATTTGAATTCTTGTTCCACCTCTACCTATTCCATTCCCCATAAATACTTTCACCACTGTCTTAATTTCATACTTCCTTATGACATCAATAGAAGCCATTCAACCCATCGAGTCTATGCCGGCTCTCATTGCATTCCCATCAGTTCCATTACCTCAGACACTTGCCTATAATTTATTCCTTCTCACAGGCCCAACAATGTCCCCTGATTGTCCTGCCAGCCACCTACACACTTTAAGCAATCAAAGAGTTGTGTGGCAGCAATATCAGCTGCTACACCACTGCACCATTTACCTGCTAGCACTGTGCGTGTGAGTGAGTGTGTGTGTTCAATAGTCATAGGAGCAGAATTAGGCTAACTGGCCCATCAGATGTACTCCGCCATTCAGTCATGGCTGATCTCTCTTTCCCTCTCAACACCATACTCCTGCCTTCTCCTCACAACCCCTGACACCCATACTAAACAAGAATCTGCCAATCTGTGTCTTAAAAATATCCATTGACCTGCCCTGTCTGTGGCAATAAATTCCACAGATTCACCACCTTCTGACAAAATAATTTCCTCCCATCTCCTTTCTAAAGGTAGGCCCATTTATTCAGAGGTTATGGCCTCTGGTCCATCGCACTGCTAACATTGTTGATATCTTCTCCCACACCTCAGTTAGAAATGGCTGATGCCTTATCCTAAAAGGGCCTGTCCTACTTGGGAGTCATTCGCGTGTCATTTACGCAACAGACTGGTAGTGACTGTCGCGTGAAAATCGTCTAGCAGTACGACAGTCGCGCGCCAAGTGCTCTTGAGGGCCCTGCTTCTTTTGGGAGCCATTTGCGATGTCGTTCATACTTAGTCCGATCTCTGTGGTAAGCATTTTCCCAGTGAAAAACTTTCAAAACTACGCGCGTTTTATACCCGGGTGATCACGTGGTGCGGTGCTCAAATGACGTGCAAATGGCCCGCCGACGGCTTACGGGCAATGCATGGTTACAGACGTTGACGCACGGTGACACATAATAAATTATCTTAGGCAATGTTTGTGCATCACTATGCGTAACCACGCGCTACACGTACGACGCCAGTACGTCAGCATACGTCAGCGTACGCCATCAGTACGTTAGCATGCGCAAGGGATACGTCACACAGGTGGCGCGTGAGGATTTTGAGCATTCCAAAATCCTGTGGCGCCGTGCGTTACCTCGCATCACTGCATAAGCCACCAGGACTCACCACGCGCCATGCGCCATGCGCGCGTCACTACGCGCCAACCAATTTTTAGGATGTCTGGTAAATTACATGCAAATGACGCTCAAGTGGGACAGGCCCTTAATGCTGTGTCCCCTGGTACTAAAGTTCTCCACTACATTGATCAATGTTGGTTGCTGATTAATAGGGACTATATTTAGTTAACAGCAAATCTATTGTGATTGTGTCTTATAATGACCAAGAAGGCAAAATAAATGGATACTGGTCCTTATTTTACTATTCTGTGATAGCTTTAACATGATAAAATAATCTTTACCAAAAACTGTGACCTTGACTAAAGAACTCGGCCAACTAGAGAACCCATTGGGATGGACATCAAGCGGTTGTGACAGATGCTATATAAATGCAACTTCTCTCTCACGCTCTCTTGAAAAACCAATGGCAAAACCTTGCTTAATATTCCTTCTTTTAATAAAATTAATTTTGGATTAAATCAATTGGATTTAAATGGACAAACAGTTACAAAGAGAGTCAGAGAGTTGTCCAAAAACTAATAATAGACAATATACAATAGACAATAGGTGCAGGAGTAGGCCATTCGGCCCTTTGAGCCAGCACCGCCATTCAATGTGATCATGGCTGATCATCCCCAATCAGTACCCCGTTCCTGCCTTCTCCCCATATTCCCTGACTCCGCTATTTTTAAGAGCCCTATCTAGCTCTCTCTTAAAAGCATCCAGAGAAGCCACCTACACCGCCCTCTGAGGCAGAGAATTCCACAGACTCACCATTCTCTGTGAGAAAAAGTGTTTCCTCGTCTCCGTTCTAAATGGCTTACTACTTATTCTTAAACTGTGGCCCCTAGTTCTGGATATCGGGAACATGTTTTCTGCGTCTAGCGTGTCCAAGCCCTTAACAATCTTATATGTTTCAATGAGATATCCTCTCATCCTTCTAAACTCCAGAGTGTACAAGCCCAGCTGCTCCATTCTCTCAGCATATGACAGTCCCGCCATCCCGGGAATTAACCTTGTAAACCTACGCTGCACTCCCTCAATAGCAAGAATGTCCTTCCCAAATTAGGGAACCAAAACTGCACACAATACTCCAGGTGTGGTCTCGCTAGGGCTCTGTACAACTGCAGAAGGACCTCTTTGCTTCTATATTCGATTCCTCTTGTTATAAAGGCCAACATGCCATTCGCTTTCTTCATTGCCTGCTGTACCTGCATGCTTACTTTCATAGACTGATGTACAAGGACCCCCAGATCCCATTGAACCAACTTGAACCCCCAGATCCCTTTTCCCAACTTGACGCCATTTAGATAGTAATCTGCCTTCCTGTTTTTGCTACCAAAGTGGATAACCTCACATTTATCCGCATTAAACTTCATTTGCCATGCATCTGCCCACTCCCCCAACCTGTCCAAGTCACCCTGCATTCTCATAGCATCCTCCTCACAGTTCACACTGCCACCCAGCTTTGTGTCATCTGCAAATTTGCTAATGTTACTTGATGTATATTGTAAATAGCTGTGGTTCCAGCACCGAGCCTTGCGGTACCCCACAAGTCACTGCCTGCCATTCTGAAAGGGACCCGTTAATCCCTACTCTTTGTTTCCTGTCTGCCAACCAGTTCTCTATCCATGTCAGAACTCTACTCCCAATACCATGTGCCCTAATTTTGCCCACTAATCTCCTATGTGGGACTTTATCAAATGCTTTCTGAAAGTCCAGGTACACTACATCCACTGGCTCTCCCTTGTCCATTTTCCTAGTTACATCTTCAAAAAATTCCAGAAGATTAGTCAAGCATGATTTCCCCTTCGTAAATCCATGCTGACTCGGACCGATCCTGTTACTGCTATCCAAATGTTCAGCTATCTCATCTTTTATAATTGACTCCAGCATCTTCCCCACCACCAATGTCAGGTTAACTGCTCTATAATTCCCTGTTTTTTCTCTCCCGCCTTTCTTAAAAAGTGGGATAACATTAGCTACACTCCAATCCACAGGAACTGATCCTGAGTCTATAGAACTTTGGAAAATTATCACCAATGCATCCACAATTTCTAGAGCCACTTCCTTAAGTACCCTGGGATGCAGACCATCAGTCCCTGGGGATTTATCAGCCTTCAGTCCCATCAGTCTATCCAACACCATTTCCTGCCTAATGTGGATTTCCTTCAGTTCCTCTGTCACCCCAGATCCTCTGGCCACTACTATACCAGGAAGATTGTTTGTGTTGTCCTTAGTGAAGACAGATCCAAAGAATCTGTTCAACTCATCTGCCATTTCCTTGTTCCCCATAATAAATTCACCTTTTTCGGTCTTCAAGGGTCCAACTTTGGTTTTAACTATTTTTTTCCTCTTCACATACCTAAAGAAGCTTTTACTATCCTGCTTTATATTCTTGGCTAGCTTACCTTCGTACCTCATCTTTTCTCCCCGTAATGTCGTTTTGCTTATCTTCTTCACTTTAATTTTTATACTGTCCCTGACGTCCCTTGTCAGCCATGGTCGTCCCTTTCTCCCCTTGAAATCTTTCTTCCTCCTAGGAATGAACTGATCCTGCACCTTCTGTATTGAATAATGAACAATATTTCACTATTCATTCCAGACTTCAACAGGTATAAGTTTGAAATTTGACTTCTAACAAGAGTCACATGCAAACATGCTTGGCAAAAAATAAAATTACGGCACATCTGATCGATTTGTAAGATTAACATGACATTTTTAAATCCTCCTTTTCTAACAGGTGGTTGGGTGTTCCATCGATACATTTCGTTGCATTTCGTTGTCTCTGTACTGTACACTGACAATGACAATTAAAATTGAATCTGAATCTGAATCTGATACAGCAATAACAATGTGCATTTGCATCATGTGATTAGAACTAAAAATATTTCAAGGCAGACCTATTGGGCAAAATATTGTGCCAGCACTCTGGCCCAGCAGTAGAGTTGCTGCCTTACATCGCCAGAGAGCCGGGTTCGATCCAGACTACGGGTGCTGTCTGTACGGAGTTTGTACATGGTCTCTGTGACCACATGGGTTTTCTCCAAGTGCTCTGGTTTCCTCCCACACTGCAAAGACGTGCATGTTTGTAGGTTAATTGGCTTTGGTAAAATTGTAAATTGTCCCTAGTGTATTTACTAGAGTGCTAGTAAACAGGGTGATCGGTGGACTGAAGGACCTGTTTCCATTCTGTATCTCTAAAGTCTAAAGTCTAATGCCTAAGTCTAGGACAGGTGAAGGGTGAAGGGAGGAAAGAATGATGAAGAGATTTGGGGAAGGAAATCATATAGCTTAGGGCCTAGGCAACTGTAGGCACTGAATGAGGACATGGAGGGATCTGAAAATGTGCACGGGAATCTTTAAAGCCAAATGTTGCAAGACATTAAACTAGCCTTGGTCAACAGGACAGAGGTGCTGAGTGAACAGGATTCAGTAGAACTAGAGAACCACAATGGAGCATACGCAAAGTCCCAACCAGGGAAACTTTGGACTGATTAAGTTTTGAAGAAACAAAGGCTTGTATGAGGGTTCTGTGTGAGACAGCAATGTAGTGATTGAGATGGGCATTCGGCAGCCTAGTTGAGGCAAATGGATGCACATAGCTCAGAACTGTGAAATTCTCACGACCAACCAAAATGTGCCCGTTGATAAAACTGTTCAAGAGCATTATAAAATAGGCCACAAAAATCATACATTTTCAACAACAAAAATTGCCAAGAGCCAAGATAGATGTGCAGAAGTGGTAAAAAATGAATGTCATCAAGAGAGGCACGTGTTGCATTTTGTACCGGATTATACCACTGTAGAAAGCGTAACGTGGTACAAATCGGGGGTGTGGGAGGGGGGTGGAGAGTTGACTAGTGCATATGGTTCCCAGCTGTGATCATTCTCTGAAGAAGGGACTGAATTATGTCTGAAGAAGGGTCCCGACCCGAAACGTCACCTATCCATTCACTCCACAGATGCAGACTGACAGGCTGAGTTACTCCAGCACTTTGTGCATTGCTCAAGATTCTAGCATCTGCAGTTCCCTGTAACTCTACCCTCATTCCACATTCAGCCTGCCAATTGTGCTGTTGATTAACCTCAGACCTTTAGCTGCAGTTGTCTGCTTGTAATGTTAATGCCAATGGAGAGAAGCTTCCAACAATCTCTTCCCTGGTGCATAATGATCAGCTGGGAGTTTTTAAAGGCCATGTACAAAAAGGCTGTTATCTATCTGGCACGCTCAAACTTCGGGTCTAATGATCACACCATGCAGCGCAAAAAATAGTCATTACGTTTAAAACTGTCAGTCATCCGCACTGCTCACTCAAGAGGTGTCGGAGTTCATTTTAATTTTCCATTTTAATTGATGGAAATCATGGGCTTGTAAATCAGCCTGTTCTTTATGTGAAATTGCCCTCAGAGCTTGTTCAAGTCTCTGACACAATCTGCAGATTCCACAGACGTGCTGTACTGTCAATACAAAATGGTCTAGAAATGGTCTGAGCTTCAACACCCCCTCTAAAACAATGAGTATTAGGCCAGGCTTTAAAAAATTGGCTCATTCGTGATTGATAATGACCCAGTAACGACATGTGTAACAAACTCATTCTGCTGTCTCCCTGTGAAACCAGAATGGGATTCATTTATTGAAAGCCAGTGAGACAGAGACAGGAAAGGACTTGCAGCAGAACTCACAGAAAGCAGAAATCCTATCACACAGCGCATGTTGGTGTATAGTACGTAAGTAAGTAAGTAAGTAAGTTTTATTTATATAGCACGTTTTAAGTCAACTCGCATTGACACCAAAGTGCTTTACATGAAATAGATAATAAGTTTCCATACAAACCATAGAAAAAAGGTTAAAAAAATAAAGAAAATGGACACAACACATTATAGAGTTCAACACAAACGTCAGAATCAAACATTTCCACTGTGGGGAAAGGCACCAGAAAGTTAAGTCCTCTTCCTCTGTGTATAGAGCAGCATAGAATGTTGTTGGAAAAGCTTTTAAGGCGAGGGAGGAAAGATTTAATATGAACCTGAGAGGCAACTTTTTTACACAAAGTGTGTTGGATGCATGGAATGAGGAGGATGGAGGAGGTAGTTGGGGCAGATACTATCCCAATGTTTAAGAAATATTTGGGCAGGTACATGGATAGGAATGGTTTAGAGGGGTTTGGGCCAAATGCAGGCTGGTGGAACTTATGTAGATGGGGCATCTTGGTCGGCGTAGGCAAGTTGGGCCTGTTTCTACACTGTATGACTCTAATCTAGCCCTAAATTTGATGGACCAAAAGTAAGCATATCCTGGTTTGATAATACCAAGCTGGGTGGCAGTGTAGGTTGTAAGAAGGCATGCTGAAACGATTCAGAGGGATGTAGACTGATTAACAGAGTGGGCAAGGACATGGCAGATGCCATATAATAGGGAAAATGGCGGGTAGATCAAAAGTTGATGGAAAAAATTTGACCAAATCAATTTGAAAATGCTCCCCGAACTGAAACATCTCTATCCATGTTCTCCAGGGATGCTGCCTGACGTGCTGAGTTACTCCAGTATTTTGTATCTTTCCTTGGTAAACCAGCATCTGCATTTCCTTGTTTCTACACGGAAAGAAATTGATTCACACTCGGGTTAGTGAATCTTTGCATTTCTCTACTCTGTGGGGCAAGTTTTTTTACTTTGGGAGCTGAATGCCTGGGACGCGCTGTCAGGAGTTATAGTTGAGGTAGATATGACAGTGGCACTTAAGGGGCAGCACAGTGGCACAGAAGTAGAATTGCTGCCTCACAGTGTCAGAGACCTGAGTTCAACCTGTCTACGGGTGCTGTTTGTACAGAGTATGCACATTCTCCCTATGACTGAGTGGGTTTTCTTTGGGTGCTCCGGTTTCCTCCCATACTCCACAGATGTGCAGGTGTGTAGGTTAATTGGCTTCTGTAAACTGTCCTTAGTGTGTAGGATGCAAAACTGGGATAACGTAAAACTAGTGTAAAGGTGATCATTGGTCGGCATAGACTTGGTGGGCCGAAGGGCTATATCTCTAAACTAAATTAAATAATACAAAACTAAAGTGTTTTGGATAGGCATATAGATATGCAAGGAATGGAGGGATATGGATTATGTCCAGGCAGATAAGAGTTGGTCTTGGTATCAAGTTTGGCACAGACATTGTGGGCTGAAGGGCCTATCCTTGTGTAGGAAAGAACTGCAGATGCTGGTTTAAATCGAAGGTACAAATGCTGGAGTAACTCAGCGGGACAGGACTCTGGAGAGAAGGAATGGATGACGTTTCGGTCGAGACCCTTCGTCAGACTAATAATATATATATTTTAAATAATAATAATAATAATAATAATAATAATAATAATAATAATAATAATAATAATAATAATAATAATAATAATAATAATAATAATAATAATAATAATAATAATAATAATAATAATAATAATAATAATATATTTTATTGTCATTGCAAAAAGGTGCAACGAGATTTGGTATGCAGCTTCCATCCGATGTCATAACTTAAACAACTAATAACATTTAGATTTAGATACCCCGAGAAACATGATTTACAAAAAAAAAAGAACAGTAAAACAGTAAAACAGTCTAAAGTGCAAATGTGTCTGTGCCGGGTCAATGTGCGATGTGACCATCCAAGGGAGACAGTTCATGGGGGTGGGGGGCACTCAGCAGGGCCGGTTCAGAGCAGCGATAGCTCTGGGGATGAAGCTGTTCCTGAGCCTGGAGGTGCGGGCGTAGAAGGCCTTGTAACGTCTGCCGGAAGGTAGGAGTTCGAACAGTCCATTACAAGTGTGTGAGGAGTCTTTGTGGATGCTGACGGCCTTCCTGAGGCACCATGTGCAGTAGATGCCCTCGAAGGCTGGTAGCTGTGTCCCAATAAACTTCTGCGCTCTGTGGACGACGCGCTGAAGAGCTCTCCTCTCCGCCTCCGTGCAGCTGAGATACCACACAGAGATGCCATATGTTAGGATGCTCTCTGTGGTGCAGTGGTAGAAGGTTGTCAGCAGCTGTTGGGGCAGACCAGTATTCTTGTGCTACATTGTTCTATGTTCCATGTTCTAAGTGGGCAGTAAGGTTTCAGTCACTGGGTATAGTCATGATCAAGAGATTTTTGTACATTAAGGAAACAAAAGAGAAGCGATTAAGGCAGGTGAATGGTGCAGAGGTAAAAGAGTTGTCATGGCCTATAATGATAAAGTAATTTTAGTTTCTCATTACTTTGGATAGTTTTGCAACGGATTGGATCATTGTCTTCATCACCTCTCTTAAATGATCTCTCCCTCTCTGTCACTTTCTCCACCACTGCATTCCTATTTAAACCTGCAATGTCCTCCAGTCTGAAGAATGGTCTTGACCCGAAACGTCTCTCCAGAGATGCTGCCTGTCCCGCTGAGTTACTCCAGCATTTTGTGTCTGTCTCCTCCAGCTCTATTCCCTGTAACTTCCCCCAATCTTGAGCTTGTGTGATGTGCAAGTTGAAGATTTCAAAGGACAGACAAAATCCTGCAAACCGAGGCTTTCGGGCTCTTCTATGGTAATACTAGATTAGGAGACTTGGACACTTATACCTATACTTCAGAGCTGAGAAAAATGTTGGAGATGATGTCTTTCAAATCAGTTGTTCACTGGTGCTATCTGGAATGACTCTTGTCATGGGTAGGAACATCAGTCCAGAGCAACAGACAGCCAACCATGTCATCTCAGGGTGCCCGCTCTACCACCCACCAAATGGAGCTCAGGGCCTGACAGACATTGTCGCAGAGACAACAACCTGGCTGCTCAACACCCGGCTTGAGATATAACTATTCCTTTGGTTTATGTTTCATTTGCAAGAAGAAGAAGACTGGTGCTATTAGCAGGAAATTCACCTGTGCGTGCAATTACATGGGCCATTCATGTAAACTCCAGTATTCACCACAGATGCAGTGCATAAAGGGCCTGTCCCACGAGCATGCGACTCCATGCGGCAAGCTCGACCTAACGTGGTCGCTTGAGCCGTACGGCATCGCGGGGCCGGTCCTACTTCGATCGCCGTAGCTGTATGGAGTTGGTCCCGATATCGCGCGGGGCTCCGAAAAACTGACCATGTTCAAAAATTCCGCACGGCAACGGCCTGCCAGCCCGCAGCCGCCTCGACGGGCGTGCGCAGCGTCTCGACGCCGTACACAGCGTCTCGACGCCGTACGTCACACGCGAACTTCCCGCAGACTTCGCTCGAACTTCACGTCACTCACTCGACCTCCGCGCGGCCCCCACTTCTGGTTTGGTCGTGCTCGCCGCATGCAGGCGCATGCTGGTGGGACCGGCCCTGTACGGGGATCACTCGACCTCCGCGCGACCCTCGCTTCTGGTTTGGTCACGCTCGCCGCATGCAGGCGCATGCTGGTGGGACCGGCCCTGTACGGGGATCACTCGACCTCCGCGCAGCCTCCGCGCGGCCCCCGCTTCCGGTTTGGTCGCGCTTGCCGCATGCAGGTCGCATGCTCATGGGACAGGCCCTTTAGTCTGAGCAGTTAAATCTGGAAGCAGTGATCCAAGTGCACCTGGAGAGTCTGGCTGATTCAATGCTCTACTTACACGTCAACTATTATTTAACTTTCTATTTTAAGTACTACAAGCAAACCCAGAATTTATTGCACCTTGTTAATTGCCATTGAGGAGGTCATAAATTCATAGAGAAATACAGCACAGAAACAGGTCATTCAGCCCACCAATCCATGCCTACCCTTAACCACCACTTTACACCAATCCTACATTAATCCCATTTGTATTTTTACTTTACTTTAGAGATACAGCGGGGAAACAAGCCCTTCAGCCCACCGAGTCCACGTTGAATACCCTGAACACTAAACACTATCCTACACACTAAGGAAAATTTACCATTTTTCTGAAGCCAATTAACCTTTGGGGTGTGGGAGGAAAGCAGAGCACCCGGAGAAAACCCACATGGTCACAAGGAGAATGTACAAACTCCGTACAGACAGCGCCCGTAGTCAGCATCGAACCCAGGTCCCTGGCGCTGTAAGGCAGCAAATCTACCTTGGCGCCACTGTGCTACCCAAACTCTCACAGCATTCTCGTCAACTGTCACAAGTTCCACCACTAGAAATGCTTTACAGTGGCCAATTAATCTTCCAACTTGTACATCTTTGGTACCAGGAAACTCAGTCCCCAGCTGCGGCTCGCCTACAGTCCGTTTGTCTTTTCTGTTTTTTGTTTTCTTTTGTCCCGTTTTTACAGTTTATTTCGGTTTATTTAGTTGTGTATGTGTGGGGGGGTGGGTGTAACATGTTTTTTGACTCTTCCTTCGGGGGGGGTGCGACCTTTCCTGCTGTATCCCACGTCTCCATGTCCTTCTGCGCTGAGGCCTATCTCGGAGCTGGCGGCCTCCAACTGCGACCGACCTCGAGGCTGCGGAGGCAGAGCCAGGACTTACCAACGCGAGGCTGGCCGACTTCGGGGCTGTGGTTGCGGTGCGACCCAACTTCCGACCCGACTTTGGAGCCTTGGAGGTTCGGCCGCGGGCCAGTGGACGACATCATCGGGAGCTCGAGTTCTGTTTTCCGGAGCTCCCGCAACTACAGCTGCGTCCGTTGGACTGGAGGCGCGGCAGCTTCGGCAGCTTCGACCGCCCCGGGCCGCGGAGTTTGAACCGGCCCGTTTGCGGAGCACGGATTCAGCCGCGGGACTTACCTACCATCACCCGTCGGGGTCACAACATCGGAGGCTTGGATTGCCTCAGCGCAGAGGGAGAACAAGGAGGGAAGAGACAATGACTTTGGGACTTTAAACTGTGTTGAGTGTTTGTTATTTATTCTATGTTTTGACTGCAGGCTAAACCATTTCGTTGCACTGAAAAGTGCAATGACAATAAATGGAATCAAATCAAATCAAATCAAAAAGCCCTTCAGTCACAGGGAGAACATGCAAGATCTACACAAGACCGTACCCTCGGTCCTGATTGAACCCGGTGTGAGGCAACTCTTGTACCAGCTGCACCACCATATAGTAATGTCGATCTCTCCTCTTGAACCACTAGTCCATGTGGTGAAAATACTCCCATAGTGCTGTCGGATAAAGACTTCGCTTATTTTTAACCCAACATCAACGAGCAAACATCCATGCAAGTCCAGGCCAATATGGCATGTGGCACGAAGAGAAACTAGAAGGGACTAATGTTCCTAAGACCCAAGACTCTCTTGTCATTCCAGATGGTGGAGGTCACTGGTTGGGCAGGTAGTCAAAAATGGGAAGTTTCTATCATGGTTCCTGTGGATTACAACGTATCATAAAGAAAATGTAGATTAAAATCTAGCCAGTGACCCAAGAGACCATAGCTGTTGGAATCCAGAGCAAAATTCGAACTGCTGGAGAAATTAAAATGACCAGTTATTTGCACATGGAAGGATTATGGTTTCTCATTTCTGAAAACACAGGCAGCTCTGGAGGCCAAGTCATTGGGTATATTTAAATTGGAAATTGACAAATTCTTGATTGGTACGGTGTCAAGGGTTACGGTGAGAAGGCAGGAGAAAGGGGTTGAGAAGGAAAGCTAGCGGAGCAAGCTCGCTGGGCCGAATGGCCTACTTCTGCCCCTGTGACTTATGATGTTATGAAAACAACATTATCTCCCACTCATAATTAACAAAAGAATATGGCAACTGAGGGAGGCTATTCAGCCCTTCATGCACAAGCTGCTATTCAATCAGAGCCTGCATCCTAACAGTTGGTATGAAATTCTATTCTTCCTTCTGTTGAGGTTATTCATATCCGTTCAAATACCTTTGTACTCTGGAGGAGAATTACTGGTTGTCTGAGGCGAGAGGTACACAGTGCACTATTATTATTGACATATGCACATTTGTCTTGTTCAGAACAAATTTGAATAAAAGTGTTTAATTGATGAAGAGCAAAGAATAGGACAGTGTCGTAGCGGTAGAGTTGATGCCTCACAGCACCAAAGACCCGGGCTCGATGCTGACTACGGGTGCTGCTGGTTCGGAGTTCGTACATTCTCCCACATTCTAAAGATGTGCAGGGTTGTGGGTTAATTGGCTCCAGTAAAATGGCTCAAGGGCGTAGGATAGAACTGGTGTACGGATGATTGGTGGCCAGAGCAGACTTAGCCTGTTTCCACACTCCATCTCTAAAATTAAAACTAAAACTAGAGTCAATGAGCCAAGCCTATGTCATAACATTATCTACCTACATTGGTTCCACAACTCTTAAAACTCCCATCCAGTAAACGTTTATCAGTTTTTAAAAAAGGCACCAAATGCTGGAGTAACTCAGTGGGTCAGGCAGCATCTCTGTGTATCCATTTTCTCCAGAGATGTTGCCTGACCACTCAGTTATTGCAGCACTTTGTGTCCTTTTTGTAAACCAGCGTCTGCAGTTCCTTGTATCTGTCCTGGTTCAAAAATTGTAATTGACCTCTGACCTCAATAAATTCCCAGTCAAGAATATTCCTAACTTTCATTTTTCATGAAGGAATGCTTCCCAACATTGCCATGAACGCCCTGGTTCTAATTTTGAGAACATTACTCCTTGGAGATCCCCACCAGTGGGAACTAAGTTATCTGCAGCTACCCCATCAACTTCTGGAATGATCCTAAATGCCACAGTTACACTGCCCCATTGAAAGTGTGGTCACCGCTGCATTGCCTGAAAAAATCTGCGACTCGACATCGACTGATTTAAGTCAACTTCAATGCTCATCTTTTCAAACTTAATGGATTATTCAAGGTTTACATTCAATCAAACTGAGATTAATCTGCTTATCCTTAAATTCCAGTTTAATAATTTGTCATCACCATTGTTAAATAGCAATTTTGTGACCTGGGTTCACAGTGATTACACAGTTTGAAGGCAAATTCAGCCATTGTGCATATTCATTAATAGGAAATGTGTTAACAGCTACATTTAACCATGCAGCTTGAAAGCATTCCAGTACCTTTGACTGTTCATAGAGAACCACATCATTTATTGAGTTTTACATTTTTTCAGTGTCTATCATGTAAATTGCTGATGGCTCTCAGCATAGTGACATTTGCTAACACAGTCTTAGCTCTGTGCGTTGGATGCCTAATTTCACAAATGGATTTACTGACTGTGACCACTGGTGACCCAAATCATCTTTTTGAACACTCACAATGAATGTCGACAATTGTCTTTATCTGACAAGAAGGCCACCAAGGAAGAAGAAGCTCTGGTGTTAATGATGAGAATAAGTGGGTCTGAGAAATAAGGCTATTGACCCGTCCGTGTCTGGTCAACTTTGTAGTTGTAGGACAGACAACAGGCCCTTCAGCTCATCGTGTCTACGCTAACCATGGTGTCACTCTAAGCCATCAGTCTGAAGAAGGGTCTCGGCCCGAAACGTCCCCCATTACTTCTCTCCAGAGATGCTGCCTGTCCCACTGAGTTACTCCAGCATTTTGTGTCTACCTTCAATTTAAACCAGCATCTGCAGTTCTTTCTTACACACTACACTCTAAGCTAATTTCATTTGTCTGCACATGGCCTGTATCCCTCCATTCACTGTCTCTTCGTGTGCCTGTCTTCAACATTACTGTCATAGCTGCTTCCACAGCCTCCCCTGGCAGCACATTCCAAGCATCTGCCACTCTCTGTGTAAAAAAAAACATGTCTTGTCAATTTTATTAAACATTCCCCCTTTCACCTTAAATCTGCGCTATCGAGTATGTAACATTTCCATCCTAGCAATGATGTATATAGAACATAGAACAGTACTGGACAGGAACAAGCCCTTCAGCCCACAATATCTACTCAAAACATGATGCCAGGTTAAACTAGTGCCCTCTGCCTGCACATGATCCATATCCCTCAATTCCTTGCATATCAGTGTGCCTATCCAAGTCTCTGAAATGCTACAGTCTTATCTGCCTCCACCCCTGGCAGCAAATTTCAAGCACCCATCACTTTCCATTTTTTTACATTTGCACCACAAATATCCTTTAAACTTTGCCACCCTCTACTATGCCCTCCAGTCTTTGATGTTTACCCTGGGAAAAAGGTTCTGACTATCTATCCTATCTATGCGTCGCATAATGTTATAATCATATATCCTCAGCCTCCGAAGTTCCAGATAAATCAATCCAAGTTTGTCCAACCTCTCCTTATAGTCGATACCTTCTAATCCAGGGAGCAATCTGGTAAAAATCCTCTGTACTCTTCAAAGCCTTTGAAGCTTAAAAAATCACTAATGTAGTAATGAGAAAACTTTGAGGAAATATGTCGGGAAACAGATAGATCAAGGCAACCCTTTTACTATCCTTCTCTACGATACCAGTTGGTGATTAACAAAAAAGCTATTTTATTGAACAAAATTAAACTTCCAATGAAGGACAGTATTGTTGCTCTTGTTTACTTCCAAAGCGATCAATCAGTTGCACTTAGTCCTGGACTATACATCTCTGCAAAGTCCTCCTAATTCACTGGAAGGATAAACAGAACAATGGCAGTATCCTCCCCCAGCCATTGAGGGCTTAGCATGGCTCAGTCAGTTCGACCAGTAAACCATGTGGTCCTCACGCCCAACTTCAGATTCCTCAAACAGATGGGAGGAGATTACTGGGCAGAAAGATAAAAAGACTCAGGAATCTGATTACTTTTACAGTGGCACAGTGGCACAGTTGGCTGAGCTACTGCCTCACATTGCCAGACACCCAGGCTCGATCCTGACCCCGGATGCTACATGTATGGAATCTGCATGTTCTCCCTGACATCATGCTAGTTTCCTCCAGGTGCTCCAGTTTCCCCACATATCCCAAAAAACACAGGTTTGCAGGTTAATTGGCCTCTGCAAATTTCCCCTAGTGTGTAGGGAGTGAATGAGTAAATGGCATAACATGGAACTAGTGTGTAGGAAAGAACTGCAGATGCTGGTTTAAATCAATGGTAGACACAAAATGCAGGAGTAACTCAGCAGAACAGGCAGCATCTCTGGAGAGAAGGAATGGAGAGAAGGAATGTGTCACCCATTCCCTCTCTCCATAGAACTAGTGTGTTAAATGGCGATCGATGGCCGGCATGGACTCAGTGAGTTGAAGGGCCTGTTTTCATGCTGGTCCTCTAAACCAAACTAAAATTCCCAATGATTCCAGAGAATCTCTGACCCATGACCAGTGAAAGTGAAGAAGCAGCATTCAGGATAGTCTTCAGAACCTCGCCTCCATACATTGGGAGTCTGGCACAAATGACAGAAGGCACAGCTGCCTCCCAAACTATTGGGCACCTCCGACATCATCTGTGGAAGAGCCTGCCCTTACCACATGAGCCTCAAAGTCACCTCAGAACCCTTAAAGTAAGCCGTCAGCATTAACTTCGAGAGACTGCCTAACAAATGGGGCAATGAATGTGAACTTAAACTTGAACTTGAATAACACACCATTCCTAGAGTAGTCTGCGACATGATGGTATCGTTAGAGTGACTCAGCCTTAAAATATAATTGGCGGTTAACAACCAATATTACCTATGACATTTATATGACAACAACTTTCTCTTCTGGTAAGTCCTCTTCCTATTAATAATCCATTCACCCCTACCCCTGTTACGCCCTTCTGAAGGTTTTTCCCCATTTCCCCTCTATTTCTGACCTTAAGCTTTGTCCATTTTTTCTACATTCCCAGCTCTGTAATTCCAACACCATCACTCTCTGTCTTTCTACCTCTTTCCCGCCTATAATGTGTTAATTAAATCCTTTGATCAAGTTTTATGTCATCTGCTTTGGTCTGTGGCTCAATGCCAAGCTTGTTCATGTGAAACAACTTGATGTTTTTACTGCATTAAAACACCTATATAAATGCAATGAGAGAGGGATAATTAATAATCCTGAAATTAAGGAGCCTTCAGGGAAGACTGATCATAACACGATGGAATATTGCATTAAAATTAAAAGTGATGTAATTCAATACAAAACCAGGGTCATGGATTTAAGCAAAGGAATTTCAAAATGGATTATAAATTGGCTATAAATTGGCTAAATGACTACACATTCAAAGGCATTGCTGAAAGCAAGCGATAACTAACATGTTATACCACAGATACATGGTCTTTCAATGCGCAAAGCTCCAGCTGGAATAGTGGCTAACAGGGTAAATTACAGATAGTATTAGATAAAAGGTAAAAGCTGCAATGTTACCAGAAGGTACACAAAATTGCTGGAGGAACTCAGCGGGTGCAGCAGCATCTATGGAGCGAAGGAAATAGGCGACGTTTCGGGCCGAAACCCTTCTTCAGTCTGAAGAAGGGTTTCGGCCCGAAACGTCGCCTATTTCCTTCGCTCCATAGATGCTGCTGCACCCGCTGAGTTCCTCCAGCAATTTTGTGTACCTTCGATATTCCAGCATCTGCAGTTCCCTTTTGAACATGTTGCCAGAAGGAGCAGGCAGCTTGAGGATTGGGAAAAGTTCAAAATTGAGCGGAGGAGAAGCAAGGTTTTGATAAGTAAAGGGAAAGTAGAACATGAAAGTAATCTGGCAAGACATATAAAAGCAGAGTACAAAACCTCCAATAGATCTGTAGAAGGGAAGTGATTATCTAAAGCTAATGTTTGTCACTGAGAGACTGAGGAAGGAGAAATTATACTGGGAAATAAAGAAATGGTGGGGAAATTAAATATATATTTTGTGTCTGTCTACACAGAAGAAGACGCAGAAAACCTCCTAGAAATAGTGGAGGTCTACAGGTCTAAATTGAAGGTCGGAGTAATAAAAAAAATATTTTAGAAAGTGAGAGGAATCAAAAGAGCAGGTATTAAGGATGCGGTCCACATCTGCCTGGCGGAGGAGAGTGTTAGTAAAGGCAAATTGATTGGACCTGACCAGAAATGTTACCTATTCATGCTATCCAGGGATGCTGCTTTGACCACTGAGTTACTATGGCACTTTGTGCCCTTTTAGGTCGAAAGTAAATTGAAGAAACATAGCAGTAGGAACCAATATTCAGACACAAAGTCATACACCACAGAAAGAGGCCCTTCTGCCCATTCATCCGACTAAGATGAGTCATCCAAACTAATTAAATTTCTTCACATTTGGGAGTAGTTCTCTAAATATGTCCTCCCGACGTACCTGTCCAAATGTCCATTCAATGTAACAATTATACCTGCCTCAACTACTTACTCTGGTGTAAAAAAGCTAGCCTCTCAGGTTCCAAGTAAATCTCTCCCTCACCTTAAACCTATACCCTCTAGTTCTTGATTCCCCTACCCTGGGGAAAGTCTCTGTGCATTCACCACATTTATTCTCCTTGTGATTTTACGCAGCACTATAAGATCATCGGAGAGGTGTTTATAGAGTAATTAATCTCAGAAACAAGCCCTACGGCCCACTGATTCCATGTTGATCATCAACCACCCAATCATAGCAATTTTACATTAATCCAATTTTATTCTACCAAATTCAGTAATAAAAGCATATACACATAACAATCTATCTATATATAACAAAAACTGCCATCTTGTTATCTGCAGGTTCCTTCTTACACATTTCGACTATTTTATGATGTTTAGCAATTGAATTCAATACAATTGAAGTAAATACTATAATAGTGGAAAATATCGCACTCGGCTTGTACTCGCTAGAATTTAGAAGATTGAGGGGGGATCTTATAGAAACTTACAAAATTCTTAAGGGGTTGGACAGGCTAGATGCAGGAAGATTGTTCCCGATGTTGGGGAAGTCCAGAACAAGGGGTCACAGTTTAAGGATAAGGGGGAAATCTTTTAGGACTGAGATGAGGAAAACATTTTTCACACAGAGGGTGTTGAATCTCTGGAATTCTCTGCCACAGAAGGTAGTTGAGGCCAGTTCATCGGCTATATTTAAGAGGGAGTTAGATGTGGCCCTTGTGGCTAAAGGGATCAGGGGGTATGGAGAGAAGGCAGGTACAGGATACTGAGTTGGATGATCAGCCACGATCATATTGAATGGCGGTGCAGGCTCGAAGGGCCGAATGGCCTACTCCTGCACCTAATTTCTATGTTTCTATGTTTCCATAGTGACTAATCCTCAGGAAACTAGATTTGGGAGATTAATGTCAGATTTGCTGCATTAATTTAAGGAAGCGGACAGACAACAAATGACAATCTGCTTCCCAAAGTATGGTAAGAGGTGGTAATGGAGATGGTGAATGCTATCATCTTCCAAAATGTCACAGCTTTTGGAACAGTTCCCACACATTGGTAGATAGCAAATGTAACCCTACTATTTAAAAAAGGCAGGCAAGAGAAAAAGTAGAACTAGTGTCTTATCAGTAGAACTGATCTTATAGAGGTGTATAAAATAGTAAGATTAAACGAGAATTTACCAGTTTGAAGTGTGATCAGTATTTTATGAGGAGTTACGATGAGGGATTACGTGAAGAACCCGCTCAGCACGCAGGCGCGGCATACTTCAAAGCAGCGGTGTGGAATCACAGATAGACACAGTTATTGAAGTAAACATAGTAAAGACAAAGAGATATCAGTTTATCAGTTTGACCCATATTATTGAGGGTGGGAGCGGAGGGCACATAATCCCACATCGTAACTCCTCATAAAATACAGATCAAACTTCAAACTGGTAAATTCTCGTTTAATCTTACTATTTTACATCGGAGTCACGCGAGTGACTACGTGAAGATTTTAAAGCTCTGTGATTTCAAACCGTGTAACAGTTCATACTTCACTCGCTGCCGAAGACATTCGAGGGAGGAAGTATGTTATCGTAATCAACCATGAATCTGTTTGTAAAAACAATAATGGTGTTATTAACAACAACAAGACCAAATGACGCGCATGCGTGCTGAGCGGGTTCTTCACGGAATCACTCACGTGACTCCGAAGTAAAATCATGAGCGAAATGGATCCAGTGGATGCACAGAATCTCTTGCCCAGAGTGGGGGAATCGAGAACCAGAGGGCATCGGTTTAAGGTAAAGAGTGAAAGATTTTATAGGAATCTAAGGTGGTCATTTTTTCACGCAGTGGGTGTATGGAACAAGCTGCTGAGGATGTGCGGTGGGTGTATGGAACAAGCTGCTGAGGAGGTAGTAGAGGCAGGGACTATGGCAATATTTAAGAAGCAATTAGACAGGTAAATGGATAGGACAGGTTTAGAGGGATATGGGTCAAACACAGGCAAGTGGGACTAGTGTAGATGGATTCCTTCCCCTTCTCTGCTTCGGGTTCTTATTAATTTACAACCACAGCTGGTGTGCCAGATTGATTCAGTGTTACTACAGGACCTTTTAATCCAATATCAGGAAGTCTGGTCTATCTGTTTATAATGGTAATAAACTCTGTACAGTCATCAGGCTTTACAAATTCTGCCATATATGTATTGATTTTGATTGATGTAAAATTCATCAGCAGACCTTGTTCAAAACTACATATGTGCGATACACGTGTAAGCATTCCCGATTGGGGTCGATTTTAACCCCAAGCAGATTTTTACCAAGGGCTGAGACCTTTTACAATAGATCAATAAACTGTAAATTGCATTTCTGTAACACCTTTCATGACCTCAGAACATCTAAAAGGATTTTACATTTTGAAATGTTTTTGGAAGCGTAAGTCACTGCTTGTCATATCGTCCAAGCTGTAAACAGCAAGCTCCCTCATGCTGCAGTGTGACAATGACCAAACCATAAGTGTGCCTTTAGTCTGAGGAAGGGCGTCGACCCGAAACGGCTCGAAGGGCCGAATGGCCTACTCCTGCACCTATTGTCTATTGTCTATTGCCACTGATCCACGTTCTCCAGAGATGCTGCCAGACACGCTGAGTAACTGCAGCTTTGTTTTGTCTTTCTTTGAAACTTTTTGATGTGTGAACAGTAAATATTGGTCAGGGGGATTTCTAGATTCAGATTCAGATTAGTTTATGGAGACACAAGAAACTGGAAATGCTGGAATCTTGAGCAAAGCACAAAGTGCTGGACGAATTTAGCGGGTTAGTCGGGATCCTCCATGTTTACTCTGTGTGAGTTTTCTCCGGGTGCTCCAGTTTCCTCCCACATTCCAAAAACATGCAGGTTTGGAGGCTAATTGGCTTCTGTAAATTGTCGCTAGAGTGTAGGATAGAACAGGGGCAAAGGTGACCGCTGGTCGGCGCTAGCTGAATGGGCCGAAAGCCCTGTTTCCACGTCAAGTCAAGTCAAGTTTATTCGTCACATACACATACGAGATGTGCAGTGAAATGAAAAGTGGCAATGCTCGCGGACTTTGTGCAAAAAAACAAACAAACAAACAAACTACAAACAGAATGGAACAGTCACATATTCTTTTACATATTACATATTGTGGGAGGAAGGAAAAAGAAAAAAAACAGCAATTTTTATAAAACAGTAGAATGGTACAGTGAAGTTAGTCCCTGGTGAGGTATCACTCTAAACTCTAAATAAGAAAATCTGACCTATCATCTACCACCTCCAAGTCTCTCACTATCTCCACACCTCACTTCCCCTCTAGACTCTGTCTGCCCATCAACCCTACCTACCATGATCCACCTATCATTGTCTCTGTCTTGACCCTCCACCCCCATATCTTTACACCGGCTATCTTCCCTCTACACTTTTAGTCATGATGCAGGGTCTCGCCCTGGAATATCGACTATTCCTCTGCCCCCACAGATTCTGCTTCACCTACAGAGTTCCTCCGAGAAGAGAATCGCTTCTCTTTTACTCCAGATTCCAGCGTTTGCAGTCTTGTGTGTTCATGTTGTGATGCTTGATTGAAACGTGCATCCGGGGCTTTACAAAGGTTGGCTGTAATTGGGATCATAAATGAACATTGCTGAAGTTTCAAAGCTTTGATATTAAAGTCACTGAACTTCTGTTGCCATGATTGAAATACTACAAAGTGCATAGCAACTAGGATATCTGGTGGATGAGTTGAGGATTGGTGTGATTGAATGACTATTGCAGTGTGTGAAAACACAGTGCTGGCTCTATTGAAAGTGAAATTTGAAAGCAGCAGAGTTGTCAGATATGGTTATGAAGATAGCTGGTGTGTTTGGAACGCACTGCACGTTGGTAGAGTACAAAATAAGGAAGCGTGTTACAAGCTGTTACCTCACACCAGTCTGAAGAAGGAGCTAGATCCAAAATGTCTCTTCTATCTATGTCCTCCAGGGATATTGCCTTAAATAGTCCAGCACTTTGTTTTATTTTTAATACTTGAAAAGGAACTAGTTGTCGAGCTATGGAGAAAGACTGGGTTTATGAAACATATTAAAAGAGTTGGCACAACTGGGCTCCCACTGCATTAGAAAATGCCTTGTAATGTAGGACAACATGAGGCAAAAAAACCTGGTTACTATTTGCACTGAGTCAGGTCAGCAAATCAGGTTGCCCCAATTAATGCTGGCGTGAGGGAAAATCAAGCAGTCAATATTAAAACTGAAAATGCTGGAAACACTCTGCAGGTCAGGCAGCATCTGTGGGTAATGAATAAGAGTCAACGCTTATGATCAATGGCCTTTCATCAATCTCCTCAGATGAAATATTGTCGTTTGCAGGGACTGCTACAAATTAGCCAGAAAAAGCAGCATACCGGAGGACTGGGAGAAATTCAGAGACCAGCAGAGGAGGACACAGGGCTTAATTAGGAAAGGAAAAATAGATTATGAAAGAAAACTGGCAGGGAACATAAAAACTGACTGCAAAAGTTTTTATAGATATGTGAAAAGAAAGAGATTAGTTAAAACAAATGTAGGTCCCTTGCAGTCAGAAACAGGTGAGTTGATCATGGGGAACAAGGATATGGCGGACCAATTGAATAACTACTTTGGTTCCGTCTTCACTAAGGAAGACATAAATAATCTGCCGGAAATAGCAGGGGACCGCGGGTCAAAGGAGTTGGAGGAATTGAGTGAAATCCAGGTTAGCCGGGAAGTGGTGTTGGGTAAATTGAATGGATTAAAGGCCGATAAATCCCCAGGGCCAGATAGGCTGCATCCCAGAGTACTTAAGGAAGTAGCTCCAGAAATAGTGGATGCATTAGTAATAATCTTTCAAAACTCTTTAGATTCTGGAGTAGTTCCTGAGGATTGGCGGGTAGCAAACGTAACCCCACTTTTTAAGAAGGGAGGGAGAGAGAAAACGGGGAATTACAGACCAGTTAGTCTAACATCGGTAGTGGGGAAACTGCTAGAGTCAGTTATTAAAGATGGGATAGCAGCACATTTGGAAAGTGGTGAAATCATTGGACAAAGTCAGCATGGATTTACAAAAGGTAAATCATGTCTGACGAATCTTATAGAATTTTTCGAGGATGTAACTAGTGGCGTGGATAGGGGAGAACCAGTGGATGTGGTGTATCTGGACTTCCAGAAGGCTTTCGACAAGGTCCCACATAAGAGATTAGTATACAAACTTAAAGCACACGGCATTGGGGGTTCAGTATTGACGTGGATAGAGAACTGGCTGGCAAACAGGAAGCAAAGAGTAGGAGTAAACGGGTCCTTTTCACAATGGCAGGCAGTGACTAGTGGGGTACCGCAAGGCTCAGTGCTGGGACCCCAGCTATTTACAATATATATTAATGATCTGGATGAGGGAATTGAAGGCAATATCTCCAAGTTTGCGGATGACACTAAGCTGGGGGGCAGTGTTAGCTGTGAGGAGGATGCTAGGAGACTGCAAGGTGACTTGGATAGGCTGGGTGAGTGGGCAAATGTTTGGCAGATGCAGTATAATGTGGATAAATGTGAGGTTATCCATTTTGGTGGCAAAAACAGGAAAGCAGACTATTATCTAAATGGTGGCCGACTAGGAAAAGGGGAGATGCAGCGAGACCTGGGTGTCATGGTACACCAGCCATTGAAATTGGGCATGCAGGTGCAGCAGGCAGTGAAGAAAGCGAATGGTATGTTAGCTTTCATAACAAAAGGATTTGAGTATAGGAGCAGGGAGGTTCTACTGCAGTTGTACAGGGTCTTGGTGAGACCACACCTGGAGTATTGCGTACAGTTTTGGTCTCCAAATCTGAGGAAGGACATTATTGCCATAGAGGGAGTGCAGAGAAGGTTCACCAGACTGATTCCTGGGATGTCAGGACTGTCTTATGAAGAAAGACTGGATAGACTTGGTTTATACTCTCTAAAATTTAGGAGATTGAGAGGGGATCTTATAGAAACTTACAAAATTCTTAAGGGGTTGGACAGGCTAGATGCAGGAAGATTGCTCCCGATGTTGGGGAAGTCCAGGACAAGGGGTCACAGCTTAAGGATAAGGGGGAAATCCTTTAAAATCGAGATGAGAAGAACTTTTTTCACACAGAGAGTGGGGAATCTCTGGAACTCTCTGCCACTGAGGGTTGTCGAGGCCAGTTCATTGGCTATATTTAAGAGGGAGTTAGATGTGGCCCTTGTGGCTAAGGGGATCAGAGGGTATGGAGAGAAGGCAGGTACGGGATACTGAGTTGGATGATCAGCCATGATCATATTGAATGGCGGTGCAGGCTCGAAGGGTCGAATGGCCTACTCCTGCACCTAATTTCTATGTTTCTAGACTGCCCCAGAGTTCCAGGGTCAACCTTGACCTCAAGTGAGACAAAGATGGACACAAAATGCTGCAGTGACTCAGTGGGACAGGCAGCATCTCTGGAGAAGAAATGGGTGATGTTTCGGATCGAGACCCTTCTTCAAATGCTTGACCTCAAGTGACGTCTGTATGAGGTTTGCAAATTCCCCTGGTGACCAAGTAGGCTTAGTTTAAGAAAGAACTGCAGATGCTGGAAAAATCGAAGGTGGACAAAAAAGCTGGAGAAACTCAGCACGTGAGGAGGCATCTATGGAGAGAAGGAATAGGTGACGTTTTGGGTCGAGACCCTCCTTCAGACTAAGTAGGCTTAGTTCATAAGTTTGTAACTCATAGCAGCAAAATTAGGCAATTCAGCCCATCAAGTCTACTCCGCCATTCAATCATGCCTGATTTATCTTTCCCTCTCCTGATCTATCTTTCTCCTGCCTTCTTCCCATACCCCTGACACCCGCACTAATAAAGAACCTGTCAATCTCCCTTTTAAAATACCTAATGACTTGGCCTCCACAGCCGTCTGTGGCAAAGAATTCCAAAGATTCACCACCCTCTTACTAAGGAAATGCCTCGTCATCTAATTTCTAAAGACACATCCTTTTATTGTGAGGCTGTGTTTTATTGTGAGGTCCTAGATTCTCCCGCTAGTGGAAACATTCTCACCACATCCAATCTATCCAGGCATTTCACTATTTGGTAAGTTTTAATGAGGTCCCCACCCCCCACTACTGCCCCCAGGTGCTTCAATCTCCTTCCATATATCAAAGATGGGTATAGAAGCTGGGATGTAATGTTAAAATTGCTGGCATTGGTGAGACCAAATCTGGAGTATGGTGTACAATTTTGGTCGCCCAATTATAGGAAGGATGTCAACAAAATAGAGAGAGTACAGAGGAGATTTACTAGAATGTTGCCTGGGTTTCAACAACTAAGTTACAGAGATAGGTTGAATAAGTTAGGTCTTTATTCTCTGGAGCGCAGAAGGTTAAGGGGGGACTTGATAGAGGTCTTTAAAATGATGAGAGGGATAGACAGAGTTGGTGTGATCAAGCTTTTCCCTTTGAGAACAGGGAAGATTCAAACAAGAGGAAATGACTTCAGAATTAAGGGACAGAAGTTTAGGGGTAACATGAGGGGGAACTTCTTTACTCAGAGAGTGGTAGCGGTGTGGAATGAGCTTCCAGTGGAAGTGGTGGCGGCAGGTTCGTTGGTATCATTTAAAAATAAATTGGATAGGCATATGGATGAGAAGGGAATGGAGGGTTATGGTATGAGTGCAGGCAGGTGGGACTAAGGGAAAAAAGTTGCTCGGCACGGACTTGTAGGGCCGAGATGGCCTGTTTCCGTGCTGTAATTGTTATATGGTTATATGGTTATATGGGCTACAGGTTAATTGCCCTTTCGTGTAGATGAATAGGGAAAAGAAGCAAAGGAGAGTTGATGGACATTTGTGAAAGTAACAAGGAGGGATAAGGAGAGGAGGAATGGGACTGATGGGATCATTCTGCTGGGAGCTAGCATGGACACAAAGGGCCAAGTGGCTTCCTCCTGTGTTGTGACAAATGTAAAGTAAGGTGCTGCCTGACCTGCTGAGTGTTTTGAGCATTTTCTGTTTTTCTCCCTTCTCTGAAAGGCAGCTATTCATGATACGGTTTGATACATTTATGGCAAATCCTGTAGAGATAATGCTGCATAAATCCAAATGCATTTTGTGTTGAAATCTCAGAACCAACGGAAAACATCTCATTCTATTCAACCTAGATTCGAACCCAGAGCTCAGAATTGTACTATAGTCATCTCCCTGGTCTTCTGGAACAATATGTCCATGACTTACTTTGCCATGTTTAAAGCTTCCAAGAAACTGACAGAAGGTGCTAACCCAATGAGAACTGTGCCCTCTTGGAGTTGAACTCAGTCCAAAATTATTTCTTAATACATCTCTCCTGTGTCATTAGAGTGGGCTGCATTCAAAGCTTGGTCCCAGAGGTTAACAATGCTAATATAATAATTATATTTTTTGCAAACAATTGCCAAATTTCAATCATATTATGAGCTGGCACCAGTATGATCTGGCCTCCTTTGATTCTAATTATTAGATAATTTTACACTCCTATGGTTATGTCTTTGCTCCACTCTGACCTCTTTTATTAACTTAATAATATTTGATTTGCCAGGATTCTGGAGAGAACTTCCTTGCTTTTCAAAAGGCAGAATTTTGCTTTTAAGGTTCAATTTTTGAATAGAACCCTCCAACACATACTGTGATTTGAAAGTGAGTGATGCCATTGTGTTTATTAATTTGGGGCCAGTGAGATTGCATTAAGAATTACTCCTGAATGCACACCCCAAAGTTTTCCAGCTGACTTTGTGGGGAAGGAGTGAGCAAGTGCAGCAACATGCTTGTGTTGCCTGCTTTTCAATGTTGGCCATTAGACATGCCCTCTTGCAGCCAGCACCCTACAAGTGTCGGGGATTGTGTGAGCAGTTGTGTATGCAAAGATTCTGTCCCTATTGATCCATAATCATGATGAGATCTGACTGCCTATACAATATCTGCATCAGTGTCTTTAAGCAGACTTCCTGCAAAGTTGGTCGATGTGACGGCATCCGTAGGAACTGGAAAGGTAGACAGAGAGCAGAAGGCGAGAGTCTATGAGGAAGAGGAGTGTTGGAGCTGGGACAAAGGATCATCAGTGAGGGGAGCATGGGATCTTAGTCGTTGATGCATCGTACTTGGGCAACACGGTGGTGCAGTGGTAGACCTGCTTCCTTACAGTGCCAGAGACCCGGGTTCGATCCTGACTACAGGTGCTTTCTGCATGGCTTTTTGTACGTTCTCCACGAGACCTGCATGGGTTTTCTATGGGTGTTCCTGTTTCCTCCCACACTCCAAAGACATACAGGTTTGTAAGTTAATTGGCTTGGTACAATTGTAAATTGTCCCTTGTGTGTAGGATAGTGTTGGTGTGTGGGGATCGCTGGTTTCCTGTTTCCACCCAGTATCTCTAACCAAAATTAAATATAGGCAGAGGTGACAGAAGAGCTTGACATCACGGCAGACTCGCTATTTGAATAATATTTGTGAAACAGGTTTGGAACTAGATAGTATCCAGGTTTGGTTATAACATGCGTCCAAACCTCTGTAGTAAGGTAAGGGTCTGTGCTCTGTAGTGCTCTGCACTGCACTGCAAGCTCAGTCTAAAGCATGCCATTCTCTCCCTAACACAAATTACATGCCTATCACAGCCTGACTGTAGCCCAATCACGCACAGTACAATAAATGGTTCAATGGTACGTTATTGTCACATGTATTGAGCTACAGTGAAATATATTTTTGTATTCGGGTCAGTACAAGTATTACTATACATAAGGACTTAGATACATGCTAGATAAGCATCTCAGACATTATACGGAGTCGCCAGTTTTTGGTGCCATTTTCAAGTCCCAGTTGTGAGTGCAAGGCTGACCTGACCATGAAGGCCCATGTCCTGGCGGCGTTGCAAGGTTGGCCTGGTCAAGCATGGCCGTTGGTGTCCTTCACTGCTGTAGTCCACATGTGCTCAGCCTCTTGTAGCTGCATCCAATCCAGGTGAGCCCCAGGCTGTTACAGGTCTTCCAGCGCCCCATTCCACCGTCAAGGCACTGCACTGCCTCCCGCAGCTGATCTACTACCAGCCCTCCATCTGACTCCCTCCTCTCTGGAGGGGAGAGAGCCGGGCCTGGTGTCAGACATAGCCCGGGGCACACCGGGAGCAACCTTCTGCCGTGAAGAGGTGATCGGCCTTCCTCCTCTCGACCACCGTCTCCGACTCCCTCCTCTTTGCTATTCCGACCTTCAGAGGACAAGCAGGGCAGGGCTCCGAACCCAGATGCTAAAATACGATACCATCCATCCTCACAGATGGGACACACCAGTTCATTACTCAGAGTGAAACCCTCCTTTGTGACCTGGTCAACAATTATGATAGTTGAGAATTATCATTGCTATATGTTGGGCCATGCTCTCTGAAAACTGATTGCAACTTTTTCCTCTTAGATCAGTGAATAAACTTCAAACATACAGTACCTCATAGGATGAAAACTGCTCACAGGCAGCCTCACCTTGTGAAAAGCACAACATTTCTTTTATTCTGAACATCAAATAGTCCCTTTACACTTATCCATATTATCCTTGCTGCAAACATACTCCATTCTATTCAGCTCTTTAATTATTCATTGAACTGCTCTGAAAACTTTCAGATTCTGTCACACATTATTCTGGCTTAACGAGCTATCTTAAATTTATTTAAAAAAGCAACATTTCTAAGACAATGTTACGAAAAATCCCGTGCTACCAATACACTGGTTGCACCGTGGTTCTTTCATTTCAGTGAGACTTTTGCAAATTGTTTCGAATCATATCGAGTAAAAACTTGGAAGAAACGTAAACTTTATTTTTCAATGTTACTGGAACAACAGGTATTACTCCTCCGAATGCTCATCCATGTCACTATGGAAATAACTAATTTTGGACCAGATTCTTATGAAATCCCATTTTAGTTGGAAGCTTTGGATAGTGGTCTGAGTTTAAATCAAGAGGCAACAAGGTTGAGAAGTGTTTCTTCAAAGAGGATAATCTTGGTATTTAAAAATATAATTTTCGAAAGAGGTTTGGAGGATTGGGTCTATATTGCAATGTGCAGGACTGGTGAACCATTGCTAATTCATCCTAGATACCAATCCAACTGCAAGACAAATGAGGCAGAGGCAAGAGAGGAGATAATTGAGAAAATAACAAACTGCTGCTTTAAATCAGCGGATCACACAAATGTGGAGCCAAAGGCAACGTTTTAGGTCGAGATCCTGAGAATGTTAGAGAAGATAGCTGATATTAAAGAGGTGAGGGAGAGGGGGCAGGAGCTGGCAAGTAAGTGGTGGATTCAGGTGAGGAAGGAACTGGTATGTGCTTAGTGGAGTTAACAAAGGGCTGCAGATTATGGAATCTTAACTGGATACGAAAAGGACGGTGGGCAGATGGGAACAGTGGACGGTGCCTGGAACGTGTTGCCAGAGGAGATAGTGGAAGCAGATATGATGCCAACATTTAAGCAACATTTAGACACTCACATGAACAAGCAGATGGAAGGATATAGACAATGTGCAGGCAGATGTGCTGCTTAAATTGGCCTTGTCCTCAGCTCAGACATCATGGGCTGAAGGGCCTGTTCTTTTGCTGTGCTGCTGTATTTTCCCCATATACACATCCCTGGTCACATTTTAAAGCTGGTTCATTGGCTGTAATGGACTCGAGTCTGTCAGCGGACTTGAGGGACATTGTAGTTGCAATTCCAGGTCTGTCCATACTTCACTTCCCTTCTTTAGAAAATTCCACAAACCTGCTTAATCGATCAAACTATTAAATACATTTAGTTTAGATTAAACCAAAGATAGACACAAAAAGCCAGAGTAACTCAGTTTAGTTTAGTTTAGTTTACAGTTACAGCGTGGAAACAGGCCCCTTGGCCAATGATTCCCCGTACACTAGTTCTATCCTACACACCAGGGACAATTTACAGAAGCCACTTAACCTACAAGCCTGCGTGCCTTTAGAATGTGGGAGAAACCTGGAACACTCAGAGAAAACCCACAGTCAGAGGGAGAATGTGCAAACTTTGTAAAGACGGCACCTATGGTCAGGATCGTACCTTGGTCTGTGGCAATGAACTTATATCTCAGTGCTATGGTGTCACATTTTGCCAGACCAGACTCGCATGTAGCGCACTAGGAAGCCTTACTTCAGTGAAGGGTGCTACATATATGTATGGCATTGTAGTGATATTTCCTTTCAGTGTGGGAGTTTACCTGGCCTAATTAAAGCAGTTCCATTTATTTACTTTCAAATTAAAAATCTCCTATTTCCAACACACCTTTCCCAATTGTGAAAGCAGTTCATACTGTGTTGCCAAACCACGCACAAACTGTCTACGAGACCTCATTTATAATGCAAAGCAACCAGTTCCTCTTGTCGATGTATTGGTCACCTATAGGTAAGAATTATGGAGGCAGATAAGAAGTGATTGAACTGCAGCCAGAGGAACACAAAGTCACAGAATTGATGCTTAAGCTAAGTGGATAGATAGTGAATGGAAAGCGCTGTGATATAGGAGACCCAAACACAAGCAGAAGCAATTCAATGGAGGCAAGGAGAGTGGGAGAGAGAATGACACAATGTTATATGGCACAGAAATCACTGAGTGATAAGCAAGGGATTCCAGAAAGACACATCAAAAAGATGACAACAATGAAAATATTTGAATAACTTACTTATTAACGGAAAGGGCTAATAGGCAAGATCCAGAGGTCATCGACATAAAAGATATTCAAGGGGCTGCAAAAGCTGTGGTTGAATGGCAGCATTCAATGAGAAAGCACAGGTTCTAATCCCATGCGGGTGGACTTGGTTCACGAGAGCAAGGCTGGTACTTTGCTGCAATTTCAAGAGAGTGTTGTACCACCAAAGGTTCTGTGGCCTGCGTGAAGAGCACAACCAGGAACCTATTTCTGTTGATTGCAGATGCTTTAATCAAGAGCAAAACACAAACTACTGGAGGATCTCTGCAGGTCAGGCAACATCTGAGGAAGGAAACGGATAGACCCGTCTTCAGACGTGACCTGAAACATTGTCTGTCTATTCCCTTCTGACCCGCTAAATTTAGATTTTTTAGGCTTAATTAGAGATGCAGCACTGAAACAGGCCCTTCGGCCCACCAAGGCCCTGCTGCCCAGCGATGCCCGTACACCAGCACTATAGAAACATAGAAACATAGAAATTAGGTGCAGGAGTAGGCCATTCGGCCCTTCGAGCCTGCACCGCCATTCAATATGATCATGGCTGATCATTCAACTCAGTATCCCGTACCTGCCTTCTCTCCATACCCTCTGATCCCCTTAGCCACAAGGGCCACATCTAACTCCCTCTTAAATATAGCCAATTAACTGGCCTCGACTACCCTCTGTGGCAGGGAGTTCCAGAGATTCACCACTCTGTGTGTGAAAAAAGTTCTTCTCATCTCGGTTTTAAAGGATTTCCCCCTTATCCTTAAGCTGTGACCCCTTGTCCTGGACTTCCCCAACATCGAGAGCAATCTTCCTGCATCTAGCCTGTCCAACCCCTTAAGAATCTTGTAAGTTTCTATAAGATCCCCTCTCAATCTCCTAAATTCTAGAGAGTATAAACCAAGTCTATCCAGTCTTTCTTCATAAGACAGTCCTGACATCCCAGGAATCAGTCTGGTGAACCTTCTCTGCACTCCCTCTATGGCAATAATGTCCTTCCTCAGATTTGGAGACCAAAACTGTACGCAATACTCCAGGTGTGGTCTCACCAAGACCCTGTACAACTGCAGTAGAACCTCCCTGCTCCTATACTCAAATCCTTTTGCTATGAAAGCTAACATACCATTTGCTTTCTTCACTTCCTGCTGCACCTGCATGCCCACTTTCAATGACTGGTGTACCATGACACCCAGGTCTCGCTGCATCTCCCCTTTTCCTAGTCGGCCACCATTTAGATAATATCCTACACACTAAGTACAATTTACAAATTTACTGAAGCAAATTATCCTACAAACCTGTAAACTCTCTTTGGAGTGTGGGAGGAAACCAGAGCACGCAGGGAAAACCCACGCGGTCATGGGGAAAACGTACAAACTCCTTACAGACAACACCCGTAGTCAGGATCGAACCCAGGTCTCTGGCACTTTTTTCCAGTAATTTGTTTTTTTGAACCCTTGTGTATGTTCAGGTGGGATGTGAAACATTCAATGTAACTACTTCGAAGAGCATGATATCTTGGCCAATCAACCAACATCACCATAATAAATGAGATGGACATTATTCCCTGGCAGATTGTCCTTACTTGAATGAATGAATCTCGTTATTGTCATTGCACATGGTACAACGAAATTTAAAAGTCAATCCCACGGTGCGATTCACAAGAGCAATTTTAAATATATAAGAAAAGGTGAAAATATATACATATAAAAACAAATTACAGATAAATAACAATAGCAGCTGAGGTAGAACCATTCAGTTGAATGTGAGTGTTATTTCTTATTTTGCATTGTTAAGTTCACGTATGGCTATGGGGTAGAAGCTGTCTGTGCGAGTTTTGAAAGACCTGTACCGCCTGCCAGAGGGCAGCGGGTGGAACAGGTTGTTACCAGGGTGGGAAGGGTCCTTCAGGATGTTGGCTGCCCTGCCAAGGCAGCGAGAGCTGAAGATGTCCTTCAGGGAGGGCAGTGGACAGCCAGTGATTTTTTGTGCGGTGTTGATGACCCTTTGAAGACTTCCTGCAGTATAGCAGGAATTACATTTTTTTAATAACTTCATTCGCACCTAGCCATCTTGAACTCATTGGGTGAAGTTCTGGTTACCACACTACAAGAGGGAACGGTCCAGAAGAGGTTCGCCAGAATTGGAGTGCATTAGCTCTAAGGAAAGTATTGTTGTCTCACATGTGTCAGCAATTGAGGAACAGCATGACATAAGCATATAAAATTAAGGGAGGCAATGATAGGGTAAATAGAGTATTTTTTCCCAGGTAGAATAGTCCAATATTAAAAGGAATAGGTTTAAGGTCAGAGGGGGAAGGTTTAAAGATGGGCTACGAGGCATATGTTTAAAAGACAGACAGTAGGAGCTGCCAGACAGTGGCGGACTGGGTCTAAAAATATTGGTTGCCAGGAGACAAAGGGGGCCCACCCACAACTACAATGCTATCATTTAACAGGGGCCCAGCTTACCATCACTTGCTATCACTTCATCAGGGGCCCACTTGCCATCGGGCAAGCTGACACCCTGGCCAGTCCGCCAATGCTGCCAGGAGAGGTGTTAGGAACAGATACAAAAGCAACATGTTAAGAGGCATTTGGACAGACATATGAACAAGTAGAGAATACAAACAATGTGTGGACAGATGGGATTAGTTTAGATTGGCCTCATGGTTGGCGTAAACATGGTGGGCTGAATGGCCTGTTCCGGCACAGTGCTGTTCTATGTTTGTTCTAAAGGCTTAATTTAAGGTTTTTGCAGTCTTTTTTTTAAACTTTACATTCCCACATCCTTGATATTTCATGACAAACACAAGAAATGTCTACAAACACAAGAATTCTGTATCCATCAAGAAGGGATGCCACGAGTTCACACTCTCCATAAAGGCACATCTATCTGAGATTTCAGAGTGTGGGGAAAATGAGCTCCGTGCTAATTTCCAATTTCTTTCCAATTATTTATTATTTAAGTAGCCACAGTTTGCCATTCTACATTCTCCTTAACTCTCTTTCCTTTCACAAACATTAATGCCTGACCAACTCCATCAAAGTGAGTTGCTGATGTCAGAGCAACATCAGCAACATCTAGCTTTGCTGCTTGCCCGGTTTTGCAAACAATAAGTGGAAGATGATCAACACGAGCAAGAAACAATCTGCTGGAGGAATGCAACAGGTTAAGTAGCATCCGTGGGGTTTAATTGTCAACATCTCAGGTCAAGACCCTGCCTTGGGACTGAGAGCAAAGCAGAAGAGAGGATGTGAGATATGGCATGGACCAGTAGATGATAGGTCGACTGAGAAGGGTTAATAGATGACGGGCAAATGGAGTCAGGTGAGGAGGTCAGGGGTGGAGTTGGAATACAGAGGTGGATGGTAGGTGGAGCTAGAAGGGGTCAATCGATCAGATTCTAGGAGAGATATAGTTATGAGATGAAAAGGATATAAAACCACCCTATAACATTATTTTATGGAAGTTCAAAGAATTTCTCCATCATTGCCAAATCCATTATTTATCCCGTAATCAACACAGGGCAGTGGTACACTTATGCCCCTGTCCCACTTAGGAAACCTGAACGGAAACCTCTGGAGACTTTGCGCCCCACCCAAGGTTTCCGTGCAGTTCCCGGAGGTTTTTGTCAGTCTCCCTACCTGCGTCCACTACCTGCAACCTCCGGCAACCACCTGCAACCTCCGGGAACCGCACGGAAACATTGGGTGGGGATCAAAGTCTCCAGAGGTTTCTGTTCAGGTTTCCTAAGTGGGACAGGGGCATTTCTAACAGCTCCAGTGGCCTGGGCTTGACACTGACCTCCATCAATGCCCGTGTGCAACTTGCACATTCTCCCTATGACCACATAGGTTTCCTCTGGGAGCCCTGGTTACCTCCCTCATTGCAAGGAGATGTACATTGGTCGGCTAACAGGCCAAATAAATTGCTCCCACTATTTCCATAAGTGGTAGGATGTGGGGGGTGGAGGAGATGTTGAAGGGGACGCAGATAGAATAGGTTGCAGATAAATAAGTAGCAAGTGGAATAGCTTTGTGAGTTAGCAGAAATATGATGGGCACAATGGTAATGCTTGCATGCCATAATTAAATATGGAAAACATGTAATCATGAGGTAAACACATAGTGGTTAAGCTGTTGGCAAGCAATGGTCTAGACTATTGATTCCGATGCATTAATTTGAATTGCCCCCATGCAGCTTGGGCATCAAGTAATTAAATAAAACATTTAGAATAAAAAGCTGATACCAGTATTGGCTGGTACCAGTTTGCAAAATCCTTCTGACCAGGATTCTTCTGGTCTGTGACTTGAGATCCATCAAACTCCAGAATACTCCCTTCCCATCCCTCCCACCTTCTTTGCAATTTAAACTTATTGGAGATATTAGAGGAATAGATCAGGTAGATGCACAGAGTCTCTTACCCAGAGTAGGGGAATCGAGAACCAGAGGACAAAGGCTTAAGGTGAGGGGGAAAGATTTAATAGGAACCTGAGAGGTATCTTTTTCACACAAAGGGTGATGGGTGTGTGGAACGAACTGCCGGAGGAGGTCATTGAGGCAGGTACTATCGCGACATTTAAGAAACATTTAGACAGGTTCATGGATAGGACAGATGTAGAGGGGTATGGGAGAAACATAGGCAAGTGGAACTAGTGTAGATGGGACATGCTGGTTGGCGAGGGCAAGTTGGGCCGAATGGACCGTAAGACTCTATGACTCTAGATGTCCAGTGCAAAAACAGCATTGTATAAGTGGGTATGAAATACACAAGCAGGTATATGGAAATGGAGAACTATGTTACAAAATGAAGAACTAACTGGATGTGAGCTACCATGGGAGTGACTACATTCATCCAGCAGGGCCTCTGACATTAGACTGCACCAGCTGAGATCAGGAGGATATGGAATACTGGCCATTGTTCAGGCTCAAGGACATAATGTAAACATCATGGGATGACCCAGTCAATAAGAAGGTTAAACCATCTGCTAATATTTTATTCAACTCTTGGCTGGGCATGCATGTAGTGTATGTATTCAATTGTACTATAGGTCTGGTGCCAGGCAGAGATGAACTAAAAATAAAGTGTAACAATGCATCTTTACCTTTGTTCTGCAGAGAAGCTGTCTGAAACACTTAGCTGCCTTCTCTCCAATGATATAATAATATCAAACCTTTAATATTGGTGACGAACTTGGGTCACGTGACGCTTTAATAATTCGGTCCCCCCCCCCCCCCCCCCCCCCCCCCACCACCCCCCACCACCAACAAAACTAACTTGCCTTTCTCTCTTCCTAGTTCATAAGATCTATGAGCAGAATTAGGCTATTTGGTCCATCAAGTCTACTGCGTCATTTACCACCGGCTGATCTATCTTTCCCTCTCAATCCAATTTTGTCTGAAGAAGGGTCTCGACCCGAAACCTCACCTATTCCTTCTCACCAGAGATGCTGCCTGTCACGCTGAGTTACCCCAGGTCTTTGTGTCTATCTTCAGGTTTAAACCAGCATCTGCAGATACGTTCTACACGCCTATTCTCCTGCCTTCTTCTGATGGCCTTCGACCTGAACTAGCAGCTCTGATTCCCTCACCACAGATGCCATCAGACCTGCTGAGCATTTCCAGCCTTTTTCTGATTTTTATTTCAGGTACAGAATTAGGCCAGGATGCTTGCAGCTGAATCCACAGCACTCCTCCATTGGTTAACTGCAATGAAAATGACAGCAGTTGTTCATGTAATGATAAAAATAATATACTGCAGGCCTCATTCTTAGTTTAAAAAAAAGCCTTGTAATGGAAATTCATTCCCCCACCGGGTTAAAAGGAATGCAGAGTGAAATAGCTTCAATTAAATTGGGAGAACATCAATTGCTCTGGCTCTGGAGAAAACGTAACTGTTTCCTGTCCATTATACATCATCGGAGAGAGAGAGTGTAAGGTACTCACACTGAGATCACTCAAAGATTAATGAAATCCATAATAACTGGGATTTTTGTTCCCCTCCAGGAAGTTCTGAATTGTTAGTGATACAGTGCTGAATAAATTCTGTTCCACAACGAGTGCTGACCAAGGTATGCAGATTGGGGCAGAGAAAATATTTCTTGACACTACCATTTTCCATTGCATTCTCAGATTTATTTCACAGTGTTTCTGGAGAACTTTGGACCGAAAAGCTGGAGAAAAATATAAGCAATTAATCCACTGACTTTGTACAATTTTTTGGCTGTTTACCAGGAACAGACCAAACGAAGGTCAGGAAATTATAGTTTTACGTGTGACATTGGGTGGTAATTAAAAGTAACTTGTGCGTAATGTTTTCAGTCATTTGTCATGAGAAGAACTGTCCAAGTACAAGATGAAATCAATGTTATGAAAATGAAAAATGCATGAGGAAATTATCATTTTAATTTTACCATTATTTCCCTGGTAAATTATTCAACTGTTTGACAAACACCATTTGTATATGTAACAAATGCAAAACATGGATTAGCATGTAAAGGTTGTCGTTTTCGCTTGGGAAACGCTTTGCTCTCTGTGTTTCACCTTGGAAAAGTGTTATTATTGCTTTAAGTAGGTTATTGTGTGTTTATTAGCACCTTGCATTATTATAGCACCTTTAATGAAGCTAATCTTCCCAAGGCATTACACACCAATGTCACCAAGTGTATACTGACACCGAGTTACCAAAGAAGATATTAGGACAGAGGAAAATAGACTTGTGAAAAGAGAAATGTTTTAGGGAGAAAGGTGGGGGGGGGGGGGGGGGGGGGGGGGTTCAGCTCAGAATCAGGTAGGAAATGGTTGTACACAGTCTAGTTTTAAATCAACATACTGTGATTTACGATACTGTGCACAACAGCATCTTTCTTTTAGCAAGGACATGTTTTATTTATGCCCATGTATTTCTTTATAGTCCCAATCACAGCATGAAAATCTTTCTTGTTGGCCTGGATTATGCCAAGTGCTGCCATCTCTCACTGCTCAAAGGCTGAGTTCTGACACTGACCACCTCTCTGGGCCTTTTGTAGCAGTTCTATTCAATCCAAGGCTGACTGTGAAATATACATGAGATCGGATCTATAATTTCAGCTTTGATGTAAAAGTGGGAAAATTAAAAGCCTTGCGGTGACTCTTCCTGGTTGTTATTAAGATTGGAAAGGTGGAACCTGCAATTTAACTGGATTGAAGCAAGTCTAACACTGACACCTAGTGGTCAAACCTGGAATGAAGCGACTTTACCTTAAAATTAAATTAAATCAATTTAGTAAGAGTCTGAAGAAGGGTTTCGGCCCGAAACGTCACCTATTTCTTTTGCTCCATAGATGCTGCTGCACCTGCTGAGTTTCTCCAGCATTTTTGTGCACCTTCGATCTTCCAGCATCTGCAGTTCCTTCTTTAACACATAGTAAGAAAATCTACCAGATACAAGATGTAAAACAAACTCAGCCAGGCAGTTTTGTGAGTATTTAAGAAATATATTGTCAGAATTTTTCTTTATTTCAATAGTATTATATTATTGTATGGATTTAAGAGAGAGTTAGATGGAGCTCTAGGGGCTAGTGGATTCAAGTGATTTGGGGAGAAGGCAGGCGCGGGTTATTGATAGGGGACGATCAGCCATGATCACAATGAATGGCGGTGCTGGCTCGAAGGGCCGAATGGCCTCCTTCTGCACCTATTTTCTATGTTTCTATGTATATGAGAGTCATTGAGACATACAGCATGGAAATAAGCCCTTCAACTTGCCCACATTGACCAAGATGCCTTACCTAGTCCCACCGGCCTGCGTTTGGCCCATATCCCTCTAAACTTTCCTATCCATATATCTTTTATGTGTTGCTAGAGTACTTGCCACATACGTTTGATTGAAAGATATAGCATGGAAACAGGCCCTTTAGCCAACCGAATCCATGCCGATCAATCATTCGTTCACGCCAGTTCTAAGTTATCCCACTTTTACATTCACTCGCTGCACACTAAGGGCAATTTACAGAGACAAATTAATCTACAACCCCACACGTCCTAAAGAGGCGAGAGGAAACCAGAGCACTGAGAGGAAATCCACGCAGTTCACCAAAAAAACATGCAAACTCCACATAGAGAGCACCTGAGGCCAGGATCGAACCTGGGTCTCTGGTGCTGTGAGGCAGCAGCTCTACCAGTTGCGCCGTCATACTGTTGGTTAATTGGCCTCTGTAAAATTTCCCCTAATGTGAAGGGAGTTGATATGAAAGTGGGTAACTTACAGTAGAACTCGTGTGAAAGGGTGATCGATAGCCGATGTGGACTCGGTGGATCGAAGGACTTATTTCTTGCTGTGTTGCTAAACTAAACGGTGTAGGAAGCCATGTAATATTCAAACAGCAGGTAGAACAAATCTATAAATGTTCTAATACTTTCAGAACAAGTAACCACTGGGGTTCAGTGAGCAACACTTTGCCTCTGAGATCAGCTTCTGATCCCCATCTCCTGGTCTGAGTCACCAGCTTGATTTAATTCCCACTGCAGTACTGAGGGAAAGCTGTACTGACAAGAGGTATTTAGTTCTGGATTTTTATTTTTTTTAATATTTTATTTTATTAGAAGTAAGTACAATCATATGGCACCAAAGTGCCTAATATATATTTTCATAATACATTTTATGTACAGCTTCTTATTTTTTTTTGTTATTTAAAAAAAGATTAGAATAAGAAAAAGAAATTAGATAGTAAAGGATAGAAAGACGTGAGATATATATAGTGGGTGAAGAAAAAGAAGAAAGACAAATGAGTGAAGAAAGTTGAGAAAAAGAAAATAGAAAAAAGAGAATAAGACATAAAAACATTTTTTTTTAAATTAAATAGGGTAAGGAGATCATTGTTTATAATCTTGACCAACCCTCGTCCAGTCCTGAAACAGTTAGTTTTTACAATTGTGTTGCACCATATGATTCCAAAAAGACGACAAATGGAGACCAACTCGTTATGAATTGATCTGATTTATTCATTAGGAGGAATCGCATTTCCTCAAAATGTGCGGTGTCCAACATACTTGCAATCCACATTTTAAGCGTTGGTATTGATGTATTTTTCCAAAATTTATGTATTAATTTTTTTGCTATCATTAAACCATAGTTAAAAAATAAATTTTGAGATGTGTTCAATTTATTCCCATCTTCCATTACTCCAAATATAATCATTTCAGTATTAGGTTCCATTCTTATCTTGAATAATTTTGTAAATATTTCGAAAATATCACTCCAAAATCTATAAGGTTTTATGCAGGAAACTAACGAGTGTGTTATAGTTGCGTTTTGGGATAGACATTTATCACAAATGGGGGATATATTTGGATAAAATTTGTTCAATCTTGTTTTTGAATAATATAATCTATGTAAAATTTTAAATTGAATTAGATTATGTCTTACATTAATCGAACATTTGTGAATATATATCAAATACTTTTCCCATGTAACCTTCGTAATTTTTATCATTAGTTCCCGTTCCCACTCTTCTCTAAGTACCTCTGTCGATGGCAGGTCTATATTTAGAATATTATTATATAAATATGATATTAATTTTTGTGAGTCAGCTTCAATATTCATTACTTCTTCCAATAATTCAGGAGTTATTTTTTGATATCCTTGTATATATTTTTTCATGAAATCGCAAATCTGAAGATATTTAAAATATTGGTTGTTTTTCAGTTTAAATTTTAATTGTAATTGTTGGAATGATAGTAGGTTTCCCATTTCGTACATATCCCCGATCCTTCTAATTCCGAGACTGTCCCATTGGTTATATGTTTTATCAATAAGAGATGGTTTAAATAAAGGGTTATTCGCTATTGGCATTAACAATGATACATTTCTTAATTTTAAAGATAATTTTATTTGTTTCCAAATTCTTATTGTTCTGGATTTTTAAACTTTGTTTCCCCTCTGAGTTTGATATAAGAAATCCCAAGGCACTGTTACTAATAAATGTAAGGGAGTTCTTCCAGATAACCCCTTGATAACTCCACTTATTGACCGACATGCAGTAGGTGGAGATCTGGCCATTATAACTCTGCCGTACGCAAGATATTCCTGTGCGAATGCTGACTGGTGCATTTCCTACACTAAATCATTCAGTGTGCTTCAAGGAAGTACTTAATTAGTTATAAAATGATTCATTACATCCTGAGAATGTGAAAGATCAGTTCTTTTTCTGCAATGGTTCAATTGCAAACTGATCGGCACCCAGTTGTAAGTTCACAAGCTAGGCAAAACTCTTCTGCTGCCACAACCAAAGGCTTGCCTTATTACTGCTAGCAGAACAGGCAGGGCGAGGAATCCGGAATACTAAGCTGACTTAATGCACTTACAAGTTAACATGCTCATCACAATATGTTCATTTGAAAGAAAATGATGTCTCCCTCCATGCTAACATTTTTTCACGTCAGGTTGAGTTTATTACCATATGCACATGTACGGTAAGGTACAGGTACAATGAAAATCTTGCTTGCAGCATCATTACAGGCATACAGACCCAGACACAAAATGCTTCCTTTTCAGACAATCCCTTGGGATCAAGGATGCTTTGCATCCTTTCTGGTTTTGCAGGTTCTGAGGTCACTAAAGTGGAACTCACTAAATCTTCCATACACTGCCCTCCATAATGTTTGGGACAAAAACCCATTGTTTTTTTATTTGCCTCAGTATTCAACAATTTCAGTTTTGGGATAGAAAAGATCACATGTGGTTAAAGTGCACATTGTCAGATTTTAATAAAGGTCATTTTTATACATTTTGGTTTCACCATGTAGGAATTACAGCAGTATTTATACATAGTCCCCCCATTTCGTGGCACCATAATGTTTGGGACACAGCAATGTAATGTAAATGAAAGTAGTCACGTTTAGTATTTTGTTGCATATCCTTTGCATGCAATTACTGCTTGAAGTCTGCGATTGATGGACATCAGCAGTTGCTGGGTGTCTTCTATGGCGATGCTCTGCCAGGCCTGTATTGCAGCCATCTTTAGCTTATGCTTGTTTTGGGGGCCGGTCCCCATTCAGTTTTCTCTTCAGCACATAAAAGGCATGCTCAATTGGGTTCAGATCGGGTGATTGACTTGGCCACTCACGAGTTGACCATTTTTTAGCTTTGAAAAACTCCTTTGTTGCTTTCGCAGTATGTTTAGGATCATTGTCTTGCTGTAGAATAAACTCCCGGCCAATGAGTTTTGAAGCATTTATTTGAACTTGAGCAGATAGGATGTGTCTATACACTTCAAAATTCACTATGCTACTACCATCAGCAGTTGTATCATCAATGAAGATAAGTGAGCCAGTAACTTCAGCAGCCATACATGCCCAGGCTATAACACCCCCACCACTGTGTTTCACAGATGAGGTGGTATGCTTTGGATCTTGGGCAGTTCCTTCTCTCCTCCATACTTTGCTCTTGCCATCACTCTGATATAAGTTAATCTTCATCTCATCTGTCCACAAGACCTTTTCCCAGAACTGTGGTTGCTCTTTTATGTACTTCTTGGCAAACTGTAACTGTAACTGATACAAATAATGTCATACACAAGTAAGGGTAGATGCTGGTTGACAAAAAGTGAACACACAGTGCTGGAGTAACACAAAGACGCAACAGAATTTTGGAAACGTCATCCCGTCACCCATTCCTTCTCTCCAGAGATGTTGCCTGTCCCGCTGAGTTAAAGAGTGCCCACGGTAGACTCACGTCACTCCGCCAAACTCACGGGCTACTATGTTCTTACAACGAGTTTAAAAGTTAAAACATTTTACTTCAAGAGTAAATTTGACTCGTGGAAATCTTTCATCATGTTGAAAGATTTTCACGAGTTAACAAGTTTCCCGAGTATCTGCCGTTAGCGTTACGAGTTCAGACGTTCCCGCTACATTAATTCTACGTGATTACCACTAGTTTGATTTGTTTTAAACTCGGGATCACTCGTGGGTGGACTCGCACCGTGAGACAGGGCCATTACAGTTTTATTCTTGTACAGGATTTAGTTACTATGCAACAAATAGCTGGAATAAACTTCCTGAAGATTTAAGACTTGCCTCAACTTTGACCACTTTTAAAACAAGACTGAAAACTTTTATGTTTACTTTAGCTTTCAGCTAAATCTTAACTACATTGCACTTTTAACTTTTGCACTTTTTATAATGCATTTTTAATTTTGTTTTTCTTTTCTTTTAGTTCTTCTATTTTATTTCATTTTATTATTTCATTTATTGTATGACATGTTTTTATGTGAAGCACTTTGAGTCTGCCTCGTGTATGAAATGTGCTATATAAATAAAGTTGCCTTGCCTTGCCTTGCCTTGTTTCTCAGTCTCATAATGGCTTCTTTGACTTTCATTGGCACAACTTTGGTCCTCGTGTTGATAAACAGCAATAAAAGTTTCCAAAGGTGATGGAAAGACTGGAGGAAAGCCTAGATGCTGAGAGCTTTCTTATACCTGCATTAAGGCGGCAATTAAACACAATTGAGCAATTACAAACGCCTGTGAAGTCATATGTCCCAAACAATGCCCTGAAATTGGGGGACTATGTATAAACACAGCTGTAATTTCTACATAGTGAAACCAAAATGTATAAAAATGGCCTTTAGTAAAATTTGACAATGTGCACTTCAACCACATGTGATTTTCTCTATTACAAATCTCTAATTGTGGAGTACAGAGGCAAATAAATAAATGATGGGTCTTTATCCCAAACATTATGGAGGGCATTGTAGATGGAGGCAAGAGGTAGCTGATGGGGTGTGGATGTGAGTTGGCAGTTTGTGCAATGGCCCATGACTATCGCTTACACGGGACTTTGATACATGTCCTCAAAAATTATCAATACCATTCCAAATGGTCCTTTCACACATGTAGCAGCAATGAACCAGGCATTCTCAGTAATCCATACATGGATGCATTTCTTCATGAGGACTTTGTGCACATCCATGAATGTCTGAAGAAAGGTCCTAACCCGAAACGTCACCAAGCCTTTTACTCCAGAGATACTGAGTTACTCCAGCAGTTTGTGTCTATCTCCCATTCTGTGAGTCTTACATTCAAAGGTACCGTGCAAACAGCAGAGTTTTTTTTTTAAATCTCTGCTTATTGACGAAAGATAATTAAAAAATGATCTTACAACGTATAAGGAAGATAAGATTATGGGTGTCATTGGCAGAATTATTGGATGACATTGATAAATTCAAGTTTTAGAGTTTAATTCTGTCCAGGCCTTTTCCTGTGAGGCAGAGTCAGCTGGAGATCAAGATTTAATCAAATCCAGGTCAAGTACAAACAGGGAGAGGAAAGCTTCAAAGAACACAAATTCTCCTTAATTTGGCCTGAGCCTGATCCCAAGTCAGAGGCTATTTCAAATGATGGTCTGGTTGAAAGGCATTGCAGGATCTTAATTACCATTGAGGGAGTGCTAAAGCTGTTTCTTTCAACTTGTTGCAAACACTGAATCTTTTGCACTCTTCAAAGGCTGTATCAATGCAAATACTATAATTCCTGCTCCTTTTAGTGTTCGTGTTCTTTTTCCACTGCAAGACAATAATTCTGGACCGTCTGAAGAAGGATCCCGACCCGAAGCGTCACCTGTCCATGTTCTCCAGAAAGACATTGCTTGGCCAGCTGAGTTATTCCAGCACTTTGTGTCTTTTGTAAACCAGCATCTGCAGTTCCTTGTTTCTACTCCCTAACAATTCTGGACATTTTTGCAATACAGGAAGCCCCCAGCTTAGGAGAGGGTTCCATTTCTGAGAACTATTCGTAACCCGAACTGTTAGTAAGTCGTACATATGTAAAAACAGTGCGTGGGTCGGGATTAGAACATCAGATAGGAGAGCGAGTAGGTGCAGGTGGTGTGGTAGCCAGCCAGCCTCACTGACTTATTGAGTGAGCAAGTCTGTGCAGCACTCCAGCTCTGCTCAACTAGACCCAGCCCCTGGATGTTGCAGCTCAGTGGGGCAGGAGGAGGAGTAGGTGCGTAGAAATGCCCCATTCACACGTGGCAGAGGATGCCTGCAGCAACCACCAAATCCATCTCGATCCATCCCGCTGGTCTGCTAAGCACTTATTCTGTATGTACTGTCTATCGTAAAGGACTTGCAACTGATTTTGGACTTTCCAATGTCATAGTAAAAGCAATGTTCAGGTTGATGAGTGTATGAGGGGTTGCAATGTAGATTAGAAAAAAATCTCTTCTTTCTCTTTTCTTTTTTTCTATTATAGGTTAAAGTTTTTAAAAGAAAAAAAAAGATAAGTTGTACACAAAATGTATTATGTTGCATATCATGATTAAGATGTATGTTCAATGCTTCTAATAATTTTTTTTTAAAGTAAATAAATAAGTAAATTTTTAAAAAATGATTTAAAAAAGTGGTGACCTAGTGGTGTTCAATTAAGAGGCGTTAAAGTAGGCCCATGGATATGCAGAGAATGGAGGAAAATTGATCATGTGAAGGCAGATGAGATTAGTTCAATTTGGCATCAAGTTTGGCACAGACATTGTGGATCAAAGGGGTTGTTACTGTCCTACACTTTTCCATGTTCTATGTTGAAGTGGTATGAGTTAGGCTGTTAGAATCAAGGTTATCAGGGAATCTGAGGAGAGGATTTAGCTTCATCCATGATCCTGTCACTGGTCAGCGGATATCCATGGAGCTCTGCCTTCCCAGCCACATTAGTCCCACATAAGCCCCGGATAATGATGTGTTACAGTTGATCAATGCCTAATTCTCCAGGAGAATCTAGCTCAAGATTCCCTTGATTGGCAACAATGCATACAGCAAACAGTCAATAATCCAAAGAATAGTTAAAGGAGGCATTGGGATCCAGTAGGTTAACACTTTATTTACTTGTTGAGTTAGAATCCACTTCAACCATTGACCACACTTGCAAGATTCAATCCCACAAAGCAATGAGGAGGCAAGGGGATAGGCCACCTAAAAATCATTTGGTTTCTCATTTCACCAATTCTGATGAAGGATCATCGATTTGTAATATAGACTCTGCTCCTCTTTCCACAGGTGCTATCTGACCTGCTGATTCCAACATTTTCTGTTTTCAGTATAATTTAACTGGGCAGTTGGTTGTCTAGTTTAGATGCAAGGTCTCAGCCTACCTGTTGCAAACATGAAATCCACATCTCCACTAACTACATGTGAGATCTTGATACGTCAACTTCCAAGAGGACCTATTTGACTGAGCTTGTTAATTTGTGTCATTTGGGGCTGACAACTAGTCTTTATCTGGGTTACATCAAATAAATGCAGAGTTGACACTAGTTATGCGAATTTCACTTAGACCTCCCGTGGAAAGGATTTTTTAATCTGAAGATTAATTGTCAACAGTCTTCACCTAAAACTCTCAGCATAGATCTCTCTTCCCTTCTCCATCATTTGTTTGTCCAATATAGTCATAGAGTGAGTGACACGTTTGGAAACAAACCGTTCGGACCAACTTCAAACAAGAGGACATGACTTCAGAATTAAGGGACAGAAGTTTAGGGGTAACATGAGGGGGAACTTCTTTACTCAGAGAGTGGTAGCGGTGTGGAATGAGCTTCCAGTGGAAGTGGTGGAGGCAGGTTCGTTGGTATCATTTAAAAATAAATTGGATAGGCATATGGATGAGAAGGGAATGGAGGGTTATGGTATAAGTGCAGGCAGGTGGGACTAAGGGAAAATAATTGTTCAGCACGGACTTGTAGGGCCGAGATGGCCTGTTTCCATGCTGTAATTGTTATATGGTTATATGGTTAACTTGCCCCCACCGGCCAACATGCCCCAGCTACACTAGTCCCACCTGCCTGCGTTTTGTCCATATCCCTCCATTATTAACACACCCTTATAATTTAGTTTAGTTTTTAGTTTAGTTTAGATAGTTTAGAGATATAGCATGAAACCAGGGCTTCGGCCCACCGAGACCGCACTGACCAACGATCTAGTTCTATCCTACGCACTAGGAACAATTTACAGAAGCCAATTAAACTACAAAGCTGCAAGTCTTTGGAATGTGGGAGGAACCTGGAGCACCCAGAGAAAATCCATGTAGTCATAGTGAAAACGTACAAACTCCGTATTGACAGCACCCAAATTCAGGATCGGACACTGGTCTCTGGCGATGTAGGACACCATCTCTACCACTGTGCCGCACTGTTGCAATCCTTTCAGCATTGGATATTTCACCAACCCATCACAGAGTTTGGGTTCATCACACTCTCAGCACTCGCCTCCATTGAACACAATAGTCCACATTTCATGGCAAAGATTTACTCTTTACTGGGTTCCATGTGGTTGCATTCTCTCTGTCCAGATTCCCATTTGTTATTCAGGGTGCCTCAAACAAAGAGAGTCCATGAATATCAGCCACACCAGGTGGCTGTGAATTTAACCCAGATTTGAGATCTGCACCCAAACTCTAGCCTTTCAGGCAGGAAGCCATATGCTAACTTTGTCTGAAGGTAGGTATGTTACAATACTTACCTTCAGCGGCGCTGCAGTTCTGCCACTGGCCGTGTGCGTGACTTTGGCGCCTTTGAGGGTGGGGGGAGGGGGGTGCGGGATTAAAATGCCGTTTTCTCCTGCCTGACCGAGATATATTTTCTTGGGCTGCAGGCTGATGCTGAAAAATTGTTCCGACTTGCGTTCTCTGAAGTTTTTTTTTTTAATCGCGTGACAATTTAATCGCTGGAGTAAAATAAAAAAGCTACTTCTAACGCCGTCAATGCCGACAACGGGACGGATCTCACGTAGGGGACAAACATAAGGTAAGTCGTTTATTTTACATATAAACTTGCTTCTTAGGATGACTTTAATCAAAATTTCATTGGCGAAAATGTGATTATGTAAATATACGAACCAGCAGTATTTTTCCTGCCAATATGGAGTTCAAATTCACCGCAAACCACAACGTTCCAATTGATCACGTTCCACAAAATCCCACTTGAAAGATGATTAAAATGGTCATTAATTTACGGGAGTTAAACATTAAACTCCTTCCATTTGGCCTATAAATTCATGACAATGAGATTTAAAAATTATGTTATATTGTGAATTCTTGTGTGAATGTTATTTGGACACAGGCTTTTTACAAATGTTAATATTTTCTTAAGAAATGGATAGATGTTTAGATCTAGTAATTGAATTTTGTAATTAGCTACAATTAGGTAACTAACTAATGATATGCTTTAATTTCAGGTCATCCAAGTAAGATTGTTTCATATTTGTTTCAGAATGATTCAATCTATAATAACTGAAAATTTCTTTCAGTTCTCTTAATTTTTAAGAAAGTTATGGGCTTTTGACTGTCCTCGATCACAGCTTTTGTGTTGTCAATGGAAAAACAATAGGGAACAAGATGCTAATTTCCGAGTATGAAAATGGCCATAACTTTTTTAATACTGAAGATATGAAAGTGAATTAGGTGTCAAATTAAACTTCTTTTTATCTGATGGGATAAATTAAAGACTTGATTTTTTAAATATCAAAATTTTGTGACATTGCTACTGAAGGCACCCACATAAGGGCAGCAAATAAATAAGTGTGTTCTTGGATGTTGCAGAGTTAGCTCATTGGAAATGTTCCCAAGTATGAATGAATCGAGAGACAATAACAAAAATTAACCAAAAGACCACGCCAGCCTGCGTTTTGAAATAAATCATAGTGAGAATATCCTAGTTAATAATGAAATATTTAATGTATTTTATTAAGTAAAGATTAATTTGACTTCTTTGGGTTTTGAGTAAACTGGGTTTTGTGATTCTGTGCTGTAGATGGGCTGGGTAATCAGGAAATTGGAGGCCAGCATTCAAACTGCATTCAAGCTGCTTCCTGTTATGTGCCAAGTAGAATACCATCCACAATGGTGAGAGGGAATGCATTTCCTGAGAAGATGCTACCTTCTGTAAACAGAAGCCTTGAGAGAGGACGTGCTTTCTGAGTTGGAAGTTACTGTAAACAGAAGCCTTCTGGTTGATAGCTGACAATCAAAGTTTACATTGTTAAGACGGAATTATAAATGTTGTGCTTCTTGACTAAGTTCCTGTTTTCAATATTTGTGATCAACAGTTTATGATTGATAGAACCACAGGATGGCAATAGTATTGTATCAGTGATAAGAATACTTTGAATGGGTAGAGCCTGTGATTTATTTGTGTTAGATGTCATTGTTGTATAAACATGTGACTATGTTTCCAAAACACTATAAAAGATGCTGTATGTCTTCATTCACTAGAGTGATGGCTCAGAAGGGGGTTAAGTATGTGTTGCATACTTGACTTTGTATCCCCTGCCACTTTCGCCGGCTAAATGATCAGCTTGTGTTGGTTTATCTAACCTATTGTGAGTTGTCTGTTTTAAGAAATGAACCTTAACAATAGCTGATGGAAATTAACTTAATTTTGATATTCTTCAAAATTCCATAAGATTCCACAAGATTTACTAATCATAGATTAAATAAAGTCATTGGCAGATAACCTTCTACAGACGTGATGTCAAAGATTCACAACTCTCGGACTGAAGGAAATCCTCTCCAGTCCTCGTGACCGAGCTCTTATCCTTGACCATCACCCCGACTTGTAAATTCCCATTTAATAGAAACAACCTCTCCGTGTCTAACTTGTCTTCTCCTCCGAGATGTTGAGGCATTTCATCAATGAATGCAATGGGAAATACAGGAGAAAATCCTCTTTGGTTCGAGAATGGTGAGAATGTGAAAATCACAAAACACAAAGAGCGACTGAGGCAAATAGCATGGATGCAAAGAAGGATAAAGTAGATGAACATCAGGGGAAGAAGAATGGATGGGTTACAGGGATGAGGGAGAGATAGGGGAAGGAAGGCAATTTAATGAGGAAATGGCGGGTTCCGATGCAAAACGTCATCTATTATTTTTCTCCAGAGATGCTGCCTGACCTGCTGAGTTACTCCAGCATTTTGTGTCTATCCTCGGTATAAAGCAGCATCTGCAGTTCCTTCCAACACAAAGAGTAAAATCATTGTGTGGAGATCAGGCTCCATAAAAATAAAAATCATAATTTGAAAGATTATTATTTATAAACTAGGAAAGCCTGAACATTTTATATGCCTCTCTGGAGCTGTTGGCTGTAGATTTAATCTGTCACCTTGTGTGTTATAGTTGACCTATCGGAACATTAAATTACAGCTTTCTGAAGTTTTTAGTGAGTACTGAATAATGGTTTTCTTCTTCAGAAACAGGAGTCAGCTCCAACCCAGCAATAGTTGTCCCAACAGTGCAGTCTTCCATTTCAAAGATCAACAGATTCCAGGTATTCCCTTACCACAACTGAACGATGGCCCAATTTATTACCCGTTGTGCAAAATTCCTTAAAAGCGAGGCCGAGATCTGCATTTGCAATATTCTAACAGTAGGAACGGAACATGTTGTCTGACACATATGCTACTCAAGAGGACAATTATACCATCTCTAAACCTACAACATCTGCCTGGAAAGTGCAATGTTTCCCCAACACCTGCCAGTTCCCTTCCAAGTCACATGCCATTCCATTGTGGACATATTGTAGTTCATTTTATATGGCTTAAAAGATGGCGGATGTGCGGGAGTGGGCGCCGTCTGTGTATGGCAGCCTGCCCGCAGCCTGTCTCTTCACCTTTTTTTAATTTTAAGTCCTGTCCTGTCCTGTTAGTAAAATGTTAGTTGGAGGTCTTTTATGTGGTGGGTGGGGGTGGGGAAGGGGGAAACGTTATTTCTTAGTCCCCTACCTGGTCGAAGAGGCAGCATCCCTCCGAGCTGCTTCTTCGCCTCGTCCTTGCGGCCTACCATCGAGATGCTGCCTGAGAATGGAGCGGTGTTTTCCTGTCGGGGCCGGGACCGGCTGGGACTACAGCTACAGGTGGTGGCACATCGCTGGGATACCAACACGGAGCGGGCGATGCCTTACCGGGTCGCCGTGCGGTAAGCTCCGGAGCGCTGTGGCTGCCGACTCCCAACATCGCGGAGCTGTGGCTGCGGGCGTCCGGCCGCGGGCGCCACTGGATTTGGAGCGCCGCGGAGCCTGGGATCGAGTTCGCGGGGGTTGGAGTTCCAACCGGCGCGGCCTGAGGACTACGAGTGCCCCGGTCTCCGGGGAGGAGGCAGCCGCTCCAGACTTTCCAAGCCGCTGAGGAATGTTTTACCCGACGCCGAAGTTCCATCTTCACGGCAAGAGGACCCTGAAAATTATCGGACTGGCTGCACGGCCACAAATGGGCCCCGACCTCGGGTGTTTCACAGAGGAAGAGGACTTAACTTTCTGGTGCCTTTCCCCACAGTGGAAATTTTTGATTCTGCTGTGGGGGGACGTTTGTGTTGAACTCTATAATGTGTCGTGTCCATTTTCTTTTTTTTTTAACCCTTTTCTATGGTTTGTATGGAAACTTATTATCTATTTTATGTAAAGCACTTTGGTATCAACGCGAGTTGACTTAAAACGTGCTATATAAATAAAACTTACTTACTTACTTACTTTTAGGAGTGGTTTGTGTTAGACAAGATTGCATATGTGCACCTATCAAATAAATATGATTATATTCAGAATCTGTGCACCTATTTGTAATTTGTTCCATTTTTTTATTGCTGACTTCAACCTGCTCCATCTGGTAATCAAATGGTCACAGGTTTCTTCAATGGCTGCCCTTTATCTGTGTGATGTACATAAGCGTTAGAAGATATAAAGTAGGAAGAAAACAGTTATAGGAGAAAAGAAGAAAAGACTCTACTGTGACTCTGGATACATTTTACAGATTATCACAGCCGCACTGAAAAGGAAATTGTTTGAAAGACTAGAAATTAAATAAAGCCTTTCACAGACACATGAAGTCTTGATGTACTTCACAGCCAATGTCACTACTGGGGAAAGGAAACCAATCAGTTAATCGGCACACTGCAAGTATGCTCTGGTTTGATGAGAAAATTAGCAGATTAACTGTACTGGAGGAGTCGACATTTGCAAGAATTAAATATTATTTTTCAGATGCGATGGGACAGCAGCTATGTCTTGATTTAATGTTTCATCTTCAAGGCTATTCACTCGATGACTCCTATTTAGTCGGATTGGTAAATTGGATCTGTTTAAGGTTCTCCTTAAAGTCAGTTCCCACTGGCTTACCTTAGGACAGGGGTCGGCAACCTACGGCCCCCGGTCCGAATGCGGCCCGTAACCCGAAATCATCCAGCCCGCAGGCGTATTTTTTTTCCCGTAATTATCCAGCCCGCAGACTTCCGTCATCTCCGGTACCTCCCGGATCCGAGACCGCGGCGCCCAGGCACGATGATGTAAGGACACAAGGAAGCCTGCGCTGGCGGCCGCAATGGCGGAGTTGTTGGGCGCCGAGCAGCACCGAGTGCCAAGTGCCGAGCGGCACCAAGCAGCGCCGAGCTCTGGCTGTACCGCACCCTGCACAAAGCCGCCGGCACGGCCGCGCACCTTCTGTGTCTGGGCTTCTCTGTTGGGATCGGGGTTAACAATAGGCCGGGGACGAGTGAGTGTGAGTATTTGAGCCACTGCCTTCAGGACAGAGCCAAGACAATGGTCCGTAGATACGCCATGTTCGTGAGCGCCCGTAGCTAGAGACCAGTGCTCTGGGTGGCGTCCTCGAAAGGGCGGGACCCATGTGAACACGTGATTTGATGCCTGCCATCCGGGGCGGGATCCATGTGTACACGTGATAGATGTGGCCCGCCATCCGCTCACAGACATGGGTCCTGGCCCCGATGCAGAACAAGGTTGCCGACCCCTGCCCTAGGATATAAAACTTTTAAACATAGTTTCTAGTAGAATTTAATCAAAAAGGTGAGATGTTACTTTAAACTTGCTTCAAAGCTTCTGTCAAACCTATAATCCACCCACTAGAACTACAAACATAAGAAAACAAAGATACGAGAAATAGGAGCATGAGGAGGCATATGGCCCTTTGTGCTTGTCCCACTATTCAATAGTTGATCTTTTAGTTTAGTCGCATTAATCCTTTGATCTCTGTACTCTGCAGCAGAGTCTCCACAGCTCTCTGTGCAGTTCCAAAGTTTCACTGACTTCCAAGTGAAGACATTTCTTCTCATTTCAGTCCTGAGTGACCACTCCCTTATTTTGTTACTGTGATCCTTGGTTCCGGACAACCCAGCCAGGGAAAACATTATCCTCGCCTTAACTCTGTCTAGCTCCATATGTATGTTATACATTTCAATGAGATCACCTCTCATAGAGTCATACTGCACAAAAACTGGCCCTTCGGCCCAACTCGTCCTTGCCAACCATGATGCCTCAAATAAGCTAGTTCCATTTTGCGTATAAAATGATGAGCATTAAAGACGGAGTGAATGCACTGAATCTTTTACCCAGGTCAGGAAAATCAAGAACCAAAGGACATGAGATTCAATAGGAACCTGTGGGGCAACTTTGTCACTCAGAGAGTGATGGGTATATAGAATGAGCAGCCAGAAGAGGTATTTGTGGCAGGTACAGTAAAAGCATATAAAGACACCTTGACAGGTACTTGGATAGGAAAGGTTTAGAGGGGTATGGGCCAAACATGGGCAAATGGGACTAGCTTAGATGGGGCATCTTGGTCAGCTTGGACAAGATGGGCTGAAGTGTGTGTTTTCTGTTGTATGACTCTATGACTCTAATCCTTGGAGGGAAAGGAGAAATAAATCCTTGGATCCATCACAGCATGGTTTGGGAACAGCTCTATCCAAGATCTCAAGAAATTGCAGAGTTGTGACCATAGCCCAGACCATCACGGAAACTAACCTCCCTTTCTAGATATGTTACAATACTTACCTTCAGCGGCGCTGTAATTCTGCCACTGGCCGTGTGCGCGATTTTGGCGCGTTTGAGGGGGGGGGGCGGGGTTAAAACGGGGTTTTTTCAAGACCTGGTCCTGAATTATATTTGTTGGAGTGCAAGATGTTGCTAAAGAATCATTCCTACGGCCGTTCTGTGTGTTTTAAAAAAAAATTCATCCGGCAAGTTAATCGCTGGAATGATTTTAAAACCAGCTTCTGAAGCCGTCAATGCCGACAACAGGGGACGGATTTTATGGAGGACCAGGTAAAAGAAAGTAGTTTATTTTTATGTATAAAAGTGTTTCTTATGATGTATTAAGATTAAGATTCACATTTTAAGTTGCAAAACGGTGATTTTCCCCCCCAAAGAACCGGCACTGTTTTTGCTGCAGATATGGGGGTATAAATTCACCGCAACCTCAACGTTCTAAATGGTCCCGTTCCAGTAAAACCCACTCGCAAGCTGATTTAATTTACAGTATTAAACATTAAATTCCTTCCATTTGGCCTATAACCCCATGACAATAAGATTTAAAAATTATGTTATATTCTGAATTCTTGTGTGAATGTTATCTGGACACTTAGGCTATTTAAAAATGTTAATCTATTCTTAAGAAATGGATAGATGTCTAGATCTAGTAATTGAATTTTGTAATTAGTTACAATTAGGTAACTAACTAATTATATGCTTTAATTTCAAGTCATCTAAGTAAGATTGTTTCATATTTGTTTCAGAATGCTTCAATCTATAATAACTGAAAATTTCTTTCAGTTCTCTTAAATTTTAAGAAAGTTATCGGCTTTTAAATGTTCTCGATCACAGCTTTTGTGTTAAGTCAATGAAAAAGCAATAGGGAACAAGATGCCAATTTCCGAGTATGAAAATGGCCATAATCTTTATAATACTGAAGATATGAAAGTGAATTAGGTGTCAAATTAAACCTCTTTTTATGCTTTATCTGATGGGATAAATTAAAGACTTGATTTTTAAAATCTCAAAATGTTGTAACATTGCTACCCTTTCATGGACTCCATAAACACTTCACGTTGCCTCGGGAAGGCCACCAGCATAATAAAGGGCCAGTTTCACTCTGGTCACTCCTTCTTCTCCCCTCTCCCCTTAGGCATGAGGTATAGAAGTTTAAAAATGCATACCTCCAGATTTGGGAAGTTACTTCCCAGCTGTTATCAGGCAACTGAACCACCCTCTCACCATCTAGACAACAGTCCTGACCTCACATCTTCCTTATTGGAGACACTCAAACTATCTTTTACCGCACGTTACTATGCATTATCTTGCACTAAACGTTATACCTTATCTGCATACTGTGGACGGCTTGATTGTAATCATGTGTAGCATTTTCACTGACTGGATAGCATGCAACAAAAAAGCTTTTCACTGTAACTCGGTACACATGACATTAATAAACTAAACCACTCCATTTGTTCCACATTCCTCCAACACCTTCCCTCCCACTGAAAACCTACTTGTATCTACCTCTTTCCTAGTTCAGACGCAGGTTCACAGAACCGGATAGTTGACTGTTTCACTTTCCACTGATGCTCCTTGACCAGTTGAGTTCTTCCAACATTTCGTTTTGAGACTGCAACCAGTCTGGTTCAGCCCGAGGCAATGGGCAGGGATGGTGGCGCGGGTATAGAGCTTGCAGTAACATCAATCCCATTGTCTGACTAATCAGATTTGCACACATGACTTCCTATTGTACAAGGAGTCTGACAGCCCAGGGGCAATATTTCAGGGGTGACATGGACAGTCAGGCTGTCATTAACATACACTTTTGTGCAGAATGTAAAGTAGGATGGGAACCAACATCATTCAAGAAATTGTATAGGAAGTATTGGATGTGTGAAAAACAATTATATTTTACTTCGGAGTCACGTGAGTGACTACGTGAAGAAGGCCGTCAGAACGCATGCGCGTCATTACGCAGATGCATTGCGCAACGACTGACTGGCAGGCGCGTTGCTCCTGCCAACGGTAAGTTTAACCCTAGGTACACAAAAAAGCTGGAGAAACTCAGCGGGTGCAGCAGCATCTATGGAGCGAAGGAAATAGGCAACGTTTCAGGCCGAAACCCTTCTTCAGACTGATGGGGGGTGGGGGGGCGGGGAAAAGAAAGGAAAAAGGAGGAGGAGCCCGAAGGCTGGGGGATGGGAGGAGACAGCAGGAGGGCTGAGGAAGAGGAGGAGACAGCAAGGACTAACACAATTGGGAGAATTCAATGTTCATTTTTATGGAGGCGCAGGTTTTTACAGAAGAGCAGAGCAAGATTAACCCTGCAGGTAAAATTTGTATTTCTTACCAGGTTCTGTTTTTTCTTGCAGGAACCTCTTTTTACAGAGGTTTCCTGCTGGATATTTTCACGGGGAAAGTCCGGACAGGACGCGGGGAAACCGGTTATGGGCCGTGGGGAGACCTCAGTCCGGACTGCGGAAGCGCGTGTAGCCGGCGGCCGTCGAGTTCGCTAGCCCAGTCGCTGACATACGGTCTGCAGCTCCCAGACCGCTGTGGTTCCCATGGAGGGGATAAATCCAGGAGACGTCAGTATCGCCACCAGAGTCGCTGACAGTGCGGTTACCGGCACCCAGACCGTTGTGGTGCCCATGAAAAGGGGTGAAACCAACAATAAGTCAGTCAGGCCTTTGGACTCGGGCGAGTCAGGCCAGGAGGATTCCCCTCCTTTAATGGGTAGTGTCTTCGGACGTCTAACCCACATGGAGCACCTGATGGAGAGGTTGCTCCACAATGATATGCTCCAAAGGAGGGAGCTATCAGCCTGGGTCTCCTCGGGAGCCCGCGGCAGCGGCACCTGTTACAGGGCTGCACAATGTCTCCCTCTCTGAGGAGGGGAGCATTCGGGGTCAGTTTTCTGACTCATGAGCAACGGAAAAAATGAAGTATGGATAGCGCCCTCGGGCGTTTATCCCACAAATGTGATGTTCCATCCTGGCATAGGTCCGTAGGAGGGGCCATATCAGCGCAGGTATCCTCAGGGGCCTGCGGCAGCACCTGTTTCAGAATCTCCCTCTCTGTGGAGGGGAGTGCGAGTGGTCAGTGTGTAACTGACTTCAAATTGTAAAGTATGTCCGTGGAACATACTGGAGCACATGCGTATGGCTTCAAGGGAATCCTCGCAACTAAGGTGTTGCTGCCAGAAGAGTTGGTTACCAGCCGTTGGCAGAATACCCGGAAGGGGCCAGAGTTCCCCTCACGCTACAAGTGCCGGCAGTGAACAGTGCTATCAGGCATGACATTAAAGGAGCCGCCGAATCTTCTCTTCGGGTAAGACCTACTCAACAGGTAAGACCTGGATGAGGAAGCAAAAGCTGTCGGACCAATCGACGAGCAAAGCTTCATCGTTTCGGCGACAACACACCCCACGCCTCCATCGGCAGTAAGCGGTTCACTGAAGCTGGTGGCAGCGTGAAAGCTGGGCAGAGGCCTTTCAAGCCAAGGCCCAAGTCGGTCTCAGGAAAAATATGGAATCCGCTCACCCTACCAGTCCTACTCTTCAACCAAGGTAACCATGCAGGTAGGTGGGTCTGGCACTCACGAAACATGGGGTATGTGGACCACTCACAATATTCACACTTGTTTTTTGTACAAATAATAATGATAACATGTGATTAGTTTATGTGTTGTATGAAAGGAGAGAAGGTTAGCACTCCCCTTGATAAGGATGGAAGGGTCCCTAGTGGCCTTACAACACACAAATGTGGCATTAGTGGCATCTACTTAGTGGCATCTAACCATGTTAAACTGCACAATACTTGGGTTCCAAGCTGGCTTGGAATTGGGGCCAGAGTTGTCTTTCGAGGCCGGCTCAGTATTATGGCCAGGATTGCCTTTCGAGACAGGCTCGGAAATATGGCCAGAGTTGTCTTTCGAGGCAGGCTCAGAATTATGGCCAGAGTTGTCTTTTGAGGCAGGCTCAGTATTATGGCCAGGATTGCCTTTCAAGACAGGCTCCGAAATCGGGCCAGAGTTGTCGTTCAAGGCAGGCAAGTAATTATGGCAGGTGTGGACTGTTAATTGTGAAAGATGGAGAATGTTGTTTAACTCGCATGTGCAGTATAAACTTTTCAGAATAGGAAACTTCGTTACTGACTAACAACTGATTTCCATAGGATCTTTATGGCATGCTTCGATCTCAAAGATACATTCTATTCAGTTCCCATTCACAGGGATCACCGGAGACATTTGACATTTATCTGGATGGGGCAATGATAACAGTTAAAGCATTGCAAAATGGGCTAACTTCAGCTCCCAAGTTATTTACCAAATTACTAAAATCGGTGCTTGGACTGCTCAGAGCTCAAAACACTTGTTATGTCTTGTCTGGATGATATTTTAACGCTGTATTTTGCTAAAATTAACTGTTTCAGCCTCAAACTATATTTGAGAAATTGTGGTTCCTCATCCATCCAGTTAAATTTAAGTTGATACCAACTAGACTTATTGATTATTGGGATTTACGATTAACTATTAATTTGCCTGTGACTCCACCCTGGGGCAAGAGATAGGAATTAATAGAAGCCTGTAACAACCTTGTTGTTATAAAGCAGCTTTCTATTCATCAAGTGTAATTGGCATTATAGTGGCTGTGATTCAGCTGTGCAAGTGGGGCTTTTGCATGATCAGAACTTACATCGTGCAAACTAGAAACCTCTCAAGTGCCATGTAGGTCATTGTTAACAGACATATGCTATTACCAGCTGAAGCTACCAAAGTCACAATGGTGGACGAACAGTACTCAGCATTGCTCCAGTAGTTTTGGTTAGTAAATTTTCAGTCATATCACAAACTGATATTAGTGCTTAAAGATGGAAAATTACGAATGCCATCTCTAGTTCGGAGGTGAATGAGATTTGCATGAGTTACCAATTCTTCAGTTATTGGTATCAACTACCTATAGACACTAGGTGCATGCTATGGGTTAAAGGGTTATTGTGCGATTATGCATAATCTGCATGCTCAACTCCAAGTTGATGCACTATGGTGGTGGCATATGCTAGTCACATGGGTGCAATCAAGTCATAGTATCCTGTAATAATTTACCTTATCTCATTTGGCGCTGGTGTATCATCACATAAAATCAATGACAACACAGAATGGGTGTTGGATCACAAAGTATTTTATGAAATTATGGCTCGATGGAACACCAAATATCGATATGTTTGCATCCAGGCTCATTCACCGGTTGCAAAAATATGGGGCATACAGTGGCGAGAGATTCATTCTCGCTACACGGAGGAGGAATGTTCTTTTATGTTTTTCCTCCATTTTTGCCTCATCAGTCGGGTCTTGCAATAAAGTCAGCAAAATCCTGCTTCAGGTTTTCGAACTGTCTGACTGGCCTATGCAGCCATGGTTCCCACTTTTGTCGGGAATAATAATACAACCTAATATGGTTATTCTAAACATAAAACTTTGCTGGTTCAGCCTGTGGCTCGGAAAACCTGCCTCTGCATGATAAAATCAAATTATTGACTTGCAGATTCTGAGTAGACTGCTCCTGCGGCTCGGGTTGTCAGACCGATCCATGTATGTGCTCACTGCAGAGTGCAGGGATAGCACCAGAAAAGCAGTACATTTCCTTTTCAGGAGATGTGAAGATTTTTGTTTAAATGCTAATATTACATATAATACGGCACAGACAACTGACGTCTTGGAGTTCATTTTCAAATGGGTCTTTGACAATAAATTAAGTTATAGTGGCATTTACTGTGCCAAATGTGCCTTCTCATCATATTTGCTGCAGCGAGCGGGACCCACTCTGTCGGGTCTCACCCACTGATATCCAGTTTATAAAGGATATCTTTAACACAAGTTCTCCCAGGCCCAAGTACATGGAAGTATGGGATATTGACTTTGTGTTAACACTACTTTACCAGGGGGCTCCAGCTACATCCTCATCTTTGGCCCGGCTCTCTAAAGGTAGCTATCCTCATGGCGCTGGTCTTAGCGCAACAGGTCCAGTCACAACATAAATTGCAACTGGACAGGATGGTTACATCTGCAAATAATATAATATTTTATGTTTATGATTTAGTTAGGCAGACCAGCTCAGGGGCGTCAGGTCTCAAACTAATTCTCACGGCATACCCCATGGACCTACGGTCACCTAGAGCATTAGAGGCTCTGATACTAGCAATGTTTGTTAGTTACAAAAATCCTCATAAGAAGGTATCAGTTCAGACCATCTCCAGGTGATTAAAATGGGATTTTGGCTCAGGCAGGAGTAGATTCTAATATTTTCTAATCTCACTCCACCAAGGCTGCCACAACATCAGTTGCAAGGGTTATGTACGTTCTGCTGGACCACATCCTAGTGGCTGCAGGATGGTCTAACAAACAAACTTCCAAACATTTTATAAGTAACCCATTGCCAGACCGGGGGTATTTGCCAACTCTATCTTAGGTTCTATTTTATAGTTTCCTCCCGGATGAGAGGGGTTACTATCATTATTATTTGTTCATTTTAAAAGCATCAGCATGTTTTAAATCTATGTCATGTCTGTATGCCTTGTGAATGTTTCTCTTATCTGTGGTCAACTGATGCAGTTGTGCTTTTGTAGACTCGTTTCCACGGCTTGAAATCACAGAGCTTTAAAATCCTCACGTAGTCACATGTGACTCCAAAGTAAAATAGTAAGATTAAACGAGAACTTACCAGTTTGAAGTTTGATCTTTATTTTATGAGGAGTTACGATGAGCGATTACGTGCACACCGTTCCCACCCTCATATTATAAAGGTCATCTGGTAGGTTGTAGTTCTCTCCAATCTTACTATGTTCAGTTCAACTACTGTTATCTGTGATTTCACACCGCTGCTTTGAAAGTTGATGTGGCATGGTTAGGAAAGGGCATAGAATTTGCCATCTTTAATCTTTCTGATGGAGAAATGTGTGATACATTGGACGCCAGAGGAGCAATGGAGGGCTCACATCATTTGGTAGAGCTGGACATTTTTTGTGCATTCATAGAAAAGAATCAAGTTTGTCCAATCTATATAACTAATACTCTCCAATCTAGGCATCATCCTGGTAAACCTCTTTTCTGCACCTTCTCCAAAACTTCGACATCCTTCCTGTAATGAGGCGACCAGAATTCAATATAGTAGCCTAACCAAATTTATAACCAAATTTTATAAAGCTGCAACATGACTTCTTGACTTATACTCAGTGCTCCAATTGATGCTGGCAAGCAGATCAAATACCTTCTTTACCATTTTATCTACAACCAGAAAGGGTTTGCACTTTTAAGAACTAATGACTTGGGCCCATATCCCTCTGTACTACAATGTTATTAAGGGTATTGACACCAACTGTATACTTTCCCCTTACATTAGGCCCTGGGGATTTATCCACCTTAGTGTTCTTCAGTGGACCCAGCATCACCTCTTTCTTGACATTAAACTGCCCTAATATATATCACTTTGATCTCACTATCCTCCATTCATTTAGTACTTTGCCTACATCCTCTGAATCCAAGCATAAATGCCCTCCTTTATCTTCTCCCCAGTTATGTACCTCTTGTTTTTAATATGGGTATAAAAAACCTTAGGATTTTTTGCAATACAACTTGCCAAATTTCATTTCATGGTCTCTTCTGATTTCTTGCTTGCTTGCTTTATATTCCTCAAAGACCCTGTCTGATTTCTTCCTAACCTTTTGAGATGCTTCCTTTTTCTTTTTAACTAAATGTAAGCTCTCTGATTATTCAAGGTTCCCTTACTTTGCCATCCTTATCTCCCCCCCCCCCCCTCCCCCCTCCCCTCCCCCCACCCCTCTTTACTGGAGCATGTTGCTCCTGAATTCTGAACAGTTTACCTTAACCAATATCAGATGTATACTTCCCCAATAACAGCCACTCCCAATGTATTTTCCCTAGCTCTTGCCTAATAACGTTGTGATTTCCTTTCCATCCCATCTGCTAATCCAACCTACAATGATATCCTCAACCCGAAACGTCACCCATTCCTTCTTTCCAGAGATGCTGCCTGCCCCGCTGAGTTACTCCAGTATTTTGTGTCTATCCTTATGACAATGCCAGCGGGACCTATATATGAAACTTGAGAGCCCTCTGCACAGATCATTTATTTCAATAATATGCTAACACTAGGGTTCAGATCATTTGCCCTTCACTGGCCTAATGCTGTCTCAAGGACTCACTTTTTGAGTCCTTGAGACATAATCCATCTTCCTAAGCAAGTTTATAGGCGTGCCTGAGGAGGTGCTCTGGACAGACCACAACATCACTTAACTGGCTTACAGATGAGATGACTCCAAGTCTATGTCATATGAGAAACACATCACTGCTTTGTGTGTTTTTATTCACACTCAAAAACTATCGTTTTCAGAATTAAGTGTGACCCAGTATCTATTGAAGTAAAAGCACAAGAATAAATCTTTACTTATTTCAAACAGAAATAAATATCAGATAGTGCATATTTCTAAAGAAAACTAGACCAAGGGTAACCCGTTGGGTCCCGTCCCCTGCGGGGGTAGGGGGGGCGGCCTGCGGTGTCACATACACACTAACCACCCCCCACATACACGGGGGGGGGAGAGGGAGGGGGAGGGAGGTGGAAAGGGAGAGGGGGAGGGTGGAGGGGGGGGGGGGGGGTAGGGGAGGAGAGGGGGGAGGGGGAGAGAGGAGGGGGGAGAGAGGGGGAAGGGCAATTAGGGGGGAAGGGGGGAGAGAGGAGGGGGAAGGGGAACGAGGGGGGAGAGAGGAGGGGGAGAAAGGGGGAGGGGAGGGGAAAGGGGAATGAGGGGGGGAAGGGGGGAGTGAGGAGGGGGAGAAAGGGGGGGAGGGGAGGGTGGAGAGAGGAGGGGGAGAGAGGAGGGAGGAGAGAGAGGAGGGGGGAGAGAGGAAGGGGGAGAAAGGGGCAGGGAGAAGAGAGGAGGGGGTAGAGCGGGAGGAGAGGGGAGAGGGAAGGGGGAGAGGAGGAGGGGGGACATGAGGAGGGGGGAGAGGAGGAGGGGGGGAGAGGAGGAGGGGGGAGAGGAAGACGGGGGGAGAGGAGGAGGGGGGGAGAGGAGGAGGGGAGCCGGGCTGGCGAGCGAGCGGGCGGGGGAGATCTGAGGGAGGCCACGGGCGGGCGCGATCTGAGGACGGTCAAAAGCAGCGTAGGGCTGGCCGCTCGGGGGAAGCCGACCCACCCGCGTGACAGCCGGCCGAGTGCGAGGAGCAGGGTGCTGGGCCCACGGCAAGCGTGCTGCTGGACCCAAGGGGAGCGGGCTGCTGGATTCATGGCGAGCGGGCTGCGGGGCCCACGGCGAGCGGGCGGCAGAGACTCGAGGGATCAATCTGAGGACGGTCTACTGCGAGTTGGGGGGGGGGGGTTACGTAACGCGCAGCTCGTGGATAATAATGGCCAGCAGGCTGTGCATTGAAAACTCTGCGCTGGTGGCTGCGAGGAGCAGAGCCATTGTGACGTCATCAGCTCGCTTCAGCTCATTAACTGCAAAAAAGGTCTCAGATTGGTGAACAATTTTAGTAAAAAGCTCGGGAAATAATGAATCAGTTTTTCAGATGAGATGATTTACGAGATCATGAGGTAAATCTCTACCGGAATATGTAAAATATTCACCGTTTACGCGTCTGGTTTTCGAGGAGATGTGAATCAAAGAAAAAGAGACAAGCAAACTAACAAACAAATAAATAAATACGGAAACATCCAAGATCAGAGTTTTATATTATAATAGATAATGTTCCCCTCCCAATTTCTTTAACATGTCAATTTTCATTAAAAGATTGCATCATGTCAAATTACCCATACACAGAATCAGAAGAAAGATTTATTTCTCAAGTAAGCCAAGTTCTCAGATATCGCATTAAATTATTTGTACATCACATTTACTTCATCTGTATGCCAACTGAGAATACGAGGACTTAACTTCTGATAGAAGAGTTGGGTCGAGACCTTTCTTCAGACTTTCCGCCTGGAACTGGGCCTGGAATCCAGATGAGTTGCCAACCCCAACCTTCTGGCAACTTGGGGAGAGACGCGGATCAGCAGAGTCATCGGTCACGGCCAGAGTTCAGGCAAGGGATGCATGTGGCAGGTGCAACCTGAGTGGCGGTGGCAGCAGACGTGGCCAGGGAGACGGAAACGGCACGATGGCAGTTGCGGGTGGATAGGTGACACGGGCCCAGGGTGGCGTCGGCAGCCCGGCCTGGCATTGAAGGTAGATCAGTCCACTATAACCAAGATCTGTTTTAAAGATGTATTCAAGGGAGAGTTAGATATAGCACTTAGGGGTAACAGAATCAAGGGATATGGGGAGAAAGCAGGAACAGGGAAATGATTTTGAATGATCAGCCATGATCATATTAAATAGGGGTGCTATATGGGGAGAAAGTAGGAACAGGGTACTGATTTTGGATGATCCATAATCATATTGAATGTCGGTGCTGGCCCGAAGGGCCGAATAGCCTACCCCTGCACCTATTTTCTATGTTTCTATAGAGATCCGTGAAAAATGAGGGCTTACTGACCTTTGAAATATTTATATGCAGCCTGCAATCTGGATGTGATACAATGTGTTTCACATTATATGACACATCCTGTAAATGGTCTGTTGCACATGGAATGAATAATCTCTGCCATTTGTAAATGTTTTGCTAGATGAAATACTCCAAGTACTTGTCGGCCTCACCATCTGGTGCCTGTGTCGCCAGTTCGTAGCGTTTGACAGCTATGAAGTGTTGGGTGAAGGCTTCCCCCAGTGCCCTCTGGATGCAGCTGTCGCTCTCCAGTGCATCGAGGGCATCCTCCAGCCGCTCTGGGATGGTGCAGACCTTCGCCGCCTGTGCTCCGTCCTCGGTCAACCCGCCCCTCAGCCCGCCCAACCCGGCCGCCACGGTGGCGGCGAGCACAAGGTAGGGGTTGGCGGCCGCCGAGCCCAGCCGGTTCTCCAGGCAGGCTCCTCTTCTTCCATCTCCGTTGAAGGCCCAGCTGGTGTGGTCGGAGCCGCGGGTGGTCCCTTGGCCTTTCCCCGTGCTGTACCGCCGGCGGCAGGCGTCGCCCGGCGCCGCCAGGCAGCTGAGGGCGGCGGCGTGGAGCAGCAGGCCGGCCCGCCATGCCCTGGCCTCGCCCGACAGCCCCTCGCCATCGCCATCTTCCCCGGCCCGGCCGAAGAGGTTACACCTGCCGCCCGCCTCCCACAGGCTGTGGGAGAGAGTGCCCAGGTTGCCGTAGCTCAGGGGTGAGAAGAAGCTGGCGTTGTGCTGGTGTTTCCTTGCCAGCTCCTTCAGCCCCGTCCTGAAGGCGAAGGCGTTGTCCGCCGCGCCCAGCCCCGACTCGGCTCGCAGCGCCACCTCCATTTGCCCAGGCCGCCGCGATGAGGAGAAGCTCTCCACGTCCACCCCAGCGCCGTACATCCCCTCCATCAACTCCTGCGCGAAACTCTGGTGGTGGTTGTTGAGGAGGGTGGCGGCCGGGAGAGCTGCCGGAGTATTCAACGCCTGGGCGAAGGTGTCGAGGCAGAACTGGTAGGTGAAGGAGGAACGCAAGGCGAGGCCAAGGGCGCTAAGATGGCGCAGCTGCACCTTGGCCACCTGCCTGGGGGAAGTGGGCAGGGGACAACCTGTGGCCGAGCACCAATCGCAAATCACACTCGCCGTCTTCTCCACCCACGGGAGCACCCTGAAGGTCGAAATGTCGGGCATCAAGAGGATGTCTTCACCATTGCAACCGGGATGACCTGCTGCATTTTCCTTTGGGCTCAAAATCAGCTCCAGGTAACTTCTGGGCATGGGTACCCCATGGAGCACTTTCTCCTGCGGACGAAGCACAGAGTTTGACTATGTTAATCTTCATGATTCTCATTCATAATTCCAAAACATTTAACGTTTGTAATCAGTCTGTGTCTTTATGTTGCCAGTTTAGCACAAAGTAAAATTGTTAATTGTGTTGATCCAACACAAAGTTAAACCACCGTTTACATTTGTCACTTAAATAGGAGCATTCCATCAGTGTAATATGAAAATGACAGAACAGTTTTAGCTCATATTTGACAGAGTTGATTTCTTCATTCAGTATTTCAATAAGTCTTTAGATAGATAGATAGATAGATAGATAGATAGATAGATAGATAGATAGATAGATAGATAGATAGATAGATAGATAGATAGATAGATAGAATCTTTATTAAACTAGAATCTTTAGATTTTACTTTAGAGATACAGCGTGGAAACAGGCCCTTCATCCCACCGAGTCTGTGCCAACCAGTGATCAACACTTACACGAGCACTATCCCAGTTCAGTTTAGTTTATTGTCACATGTACACTAGGGACAATTTACAGAAGCCAATTAACTGTTGTACCAATATGTCTTTGGACTGGGAGTAAACCAGAGCACCCGGAGAAAACCCACGAGGTCACAGGGAGAATGTACAAACTCTACTTATAGGTCATGTGATAGAAAGCATAGAAAATAGGTGCAGGAGTAGGCCATTCGGCCCTTCGAACCTGCACTGCCATTTTTATTGTACTTCTTGGTCCCATATTCCAGCCATCAGTTGCCCACGTGATCAGCGGAAAACCCATTAAAGCCCTCAGAAGCCCTTCTGAACAAATGTTTCAAACGCCATGTGAAATGAATCTTTGATTTTTCCATTGCATTTACAACACCGAACAAACCCATTGTTGAATCAATTAATTGTAACTTTTTCACAGCTTTCTTGTCTCTGTGATGGGAGCAGAATTAGGCCATTCGGCCCATCAAGTCTGCTCTGCCATTCAATCATCTCCCTCCTAACCCCATGCTCCTGCCTTCTCCCCATAACCCCTGACACCCGTACTAATCAAGAATCTATCTATCTCAACTTTAAAAATATCCATTGACTAGGTCTCCACAACCTTCTGTGGCAAAGAATTCCACAGATTCACCGCCCTGCGACTAAAGAAATTCCTCCTCATCTCCTTCCTAAAGGATCATCCTTTAATTCTGAGGCTATAACTAGACTCTCCCACTAGTGGGAACATCCTCTCCACATCCACTCTGACCAAGCCTTTCACTATTCAGTACGTTTCAATGAGGTCCTCCCTGGGGTGGAAGATTGCAACCTTCACGTGGTCCGCCCTGTTTCGACTAATGCAATCAACTCGACGTGCACAAGCAGAAGATCAAATAGAACAAGTTGTCCTACAACTTTAGGCTGTGCACGCCACACGGAAGAAGAAGAAGGTCCCCCCTCATTCATCTAAACTCCACCAAGTACAGGCCTAGTGTCATCAAAAGCTCATCATATGTTAACTCACTCATTCCTGGGATCCTTCTTGTAAACCTCTCTCCAGAGCCAACTCATCCTTCCTCAGATCTGGTGCCCAAAATTGCTCACAATGATAGCACCCATAGTCAGGACCGAACCTGGGTTTCTTGCGCTGTAATGCAGCAATTCTCCAACTGCACCACCGTGCTGCCCTAAAATCCATTCAATGGCAAATAAAACATCGTACCTGAAAAAATCGAGCTGGTATTGTCTTTGATCTTGAAATTCCATTAAGATCACTTGCTTCAAAGCGAATGAACCGTATATCTTCTCTTGTGATCTGCTGTTTCACTTGCTCAATCGTAAAGCCTATCTGTGAAGGAGTTGAACTGGTGGTCAGAACACTTTCTTCGATGCTTCCTGTAAAAGGATAAAAATCCAAATGATATCCATACTTGGGTAATGTGAAGACCCTTTGGGCATTCTTGATGCATTGCAGTACTTAAGGGGACATCACTCTTTACAGGCCCTGACTTTTCAATATGAAATAATAGACATTTAAAGAACTTTGTGTAATGCTTCTAATAGCCTCAGCATAACACAGTCCACTTTCAGCATAACATAATTTGCTTTACAGCCCATGCTGGCACGAGAAGCAAAACTGAAACAGGTATCTGTGTAAGAAGGAACTGCAGATGCTGGTTTAAACCGAAGATGGACACAAAAAGCTGGAGTAACTCAGTGGGACAGAAGGAATGGAGGAGAGAAGGAATGGGCGATTCCTTCTCTCCAGAGATGCTGCCTGTCCTGCTGAGTTACTCCAGCTTTTTGTGTCTATCTAGAAGTAGGTATCTAAATAGTAAGGGATTGCAGATCACTAGGAGACAAAAGGATCTGAGGGTCTCATTGTGTGATTCACAAAAGGCTAGCATGCAGGCACAGTCAGTGATTAGGAAAGCTAACAAAGCTACTGCTCATTGAATGGAAGACATGGAAAGATATTCTCTTGTTATATAACACTAGACTAAGTGGAACCCGTTGCGTCTCAGTCACACGGGAGGCCTGGTCCCCCAACGCAACCCATATTCCACCACTCGCCCGTTGTTGGGACGAGGGGTGTGTGTAGGCGGTGGGGTGTGTGTGGGCGGTGGGTGTGAGAGCGGGGGGGTTGTGGGGGCAGGGGGCTGTGGGCGGCGGGGTGTGTGGGGGAGGTGTGTGTGGGAGGTTGGGCTTGTGGAGGGAGGGTGTGTGGGCGGGGGGTTGTGGGGGGAGACGAGGAGTTGTGGGGGAGAGTGAGCTTGGAGAAAAGATGGGGAAGAGGAGCCAACGAGGTGGGCCATAGGGGTAGTGGCTGGAATTGGCGGTGCGATGGTGACTCACAGCGGGCGACATCTCGTCTGCTTTCCGCTTGGCGACATCTCCGACTCCAGGCTGGGCTGGGTCTCCGTCTCTGAGCTGGGCTGGGTCTCCCACACTGGGCTGGGCAACGTCTCCGACATTGGGCTGCTTGACGCTGGGCTGCTGCTTGGGGCTGGGCTGCTTCGGGTCCTTCCGAAAGTCCGGATGGAAACCTCCGCCGGCCATCCTCAGCTCCACTAAAGACGCGATGGCACAGGAAAGGGCGGACCGTGTCAAGGAGTGACAGGGGAAGAGACTAATCCGCGCGCCGCTGACTGGCAGGAGAAGAGATCGATCTGTGCAAGCACGTTATTTAAGATTTTTAAAACTCGCTAACTTTTACGACATTCATCTGATCAGAACGAAACTTGGTAGACTTGCAGCACAGGAGAACGGTGAGTGAACTGGCCAAAAATCATAGTGCTATCGCATACTGTTTTTGTGGAAATAGAAAGACCGCCAAACCGGAAGATAACAAGATCAAAGTTTTAGTTATGTATAGATATTGGTAAGACCACATATGAGGACAGAAATTGTCTCCTTGTTTAAGTAAGGATATCAGTGCAATTGAAGCAGTTCAGCGGTGATGGACAGTTTGTCTCTTGAGAAAATGTCTAACAGGCTCCTTGTCTGGAGGTTAGAAGGGTGAGACATGGCTTAGTTGAAACGTGGAAGGGTCTTGTCAGGGTGGATATGGAGAGTATCTTTTGTGGGAAAATCTAAAACAAGAGGTCATAATTAAAAAATAGAAGATCACCTATTTAAGGTTGGGGGTCCTATTTGTTGATTAATCACTTTCGCTACAGAACAGGAGGTCCTCAGAGCAATGTCTCAAGCCCAACTATCTTCAGCTGTTCATCAATAACCTACTTTCCATCATCAGCTAATGACTGCTCATTATTCAATTTCATTTGGAACTCCCCGACATATGAAACATTCTTCATTTGTATGTAGCGAGAATTAGACAACATTCAAGTATGGGCTCAAAATGACTAAACATTAAGAAGCCTAAGTAGGTCATTTCCTCGTTACTTGTCTTTTTTTTTTAAAGAAGTTAAGTAACCCTGCTTCAGGTGCATTTCCCAAGATTGAATACTTTAGCTCAAAGTAATTTGTCATCACCTGTAAATGCAGACTAGGGCCAATGATTTTTTGCACCTATGGACTCTCTCTTTCCAACCTCTATGACATTCCCTCTCCAACTCTGAGATCTCTAATTCTAATGAATTACATAAATCCAACAATATTTCATAGCGCTTCAGTTGCCAAGGTCCTGCCTGAAATCCCTAACCATCTCTCTTCCTCCCTTAAGATGCTTCTGTAAAACCTGTCACGTTTGGTCACCACTCCCAAAGAACAGTCTCTGATATCTAAATCTTTGCCACAATCCAGGATTCCACATGTAACTATTACTAATGATCAGCCATGATCATATTGAATGGCGGTGCTGGCTCGAAGGGCCGAATGGCCTACTCCTGCACCTATTTTCTATGTTTCTATGTTAAGTGTATGGTTTACTCCAGTTACTCCAGTGCTTTGAGTCTATCTTTGGTATAAACCTGCATCTGCAGTTCTTTGTTTCTATTGTTTGATGATACTCCAGTGAAGGGCCCTTGGACCATTTCACTCTGTTAATGATCCCATTCAAATGAATTGTTCAAACAATTGCCCCTCCATCTACAATGTGCATTGTACTCGTACATGGTTAGCAAGTGAAGTACTAACCAATTGTCAGCAAGTGAAGTACTAACCAAAAACATTTGAACTCGAGGCTGGGTCATGTCTTGATGCCGGTCCGCTATCAGTGCGACCATGTAAAGCTGATGATATCAAGGCTGAGGGTTTGATGTTGGCTTTCTCTTGTGTCTGGATCTGTGGAGTTTCCACAGCATGATTTGATGGCTTGTCTTTGATGGACAGCTCACTTGTTCTCGGTGCACTCGGCGCTTCAGGGATGCCAGGATATGCTTTTGAGTTAGTGGGTAGTTTACCAGCTGCCTCTCTGGATTTCCCATCCCAGTCCTTCGTTGCTAACCTCTGGGGCGAATTCAATTTATCGTTTGCTTTCTGCCGACTGGTAACTAAAGGACTCTCCTTCAGAAGGGCTTTCAGTTCTTCTATTGTGTCTTTTGAAATTCCTGTCTTTGAAACAATAATGCGGTGACCCGTTGCCTCCTCGTTTGCACTGCCTGTTTCCCATTCTTCTTCGGACTTTTCTTCTTCCTTTTGACAGCTTCCTTCCTGCTTTCTATCTCCCACTTGCTCCTGAGCCAGCATGGGCTGGGCTGGTGTGGCAGGGGGCGCCGCTGTGACAATTGAGAGGCCTGGTCTGTGAAGGTAGGAATGTCCTGACGAGCTTGCGGTATGTTTTGTTACTACTCTCTCCCAGTCAAGTGGCGGCATATATTTCCCACTGACCCTAACGCCCCTCCTCCGCCCAGTGTAGGATATCCCACTGCCATCAACTTCATCTGTAACATCAGTTGCTTCCTATCAGTAAGACAATACAGTTGGTTATCAATAGCTGAACTGAAACGGACTGCAATTTAAATGTTTTTACTGAGCAGAGAGGTGCAACAATTCAAAGCATAAATTGAATGATTTGTTTATCTGAAATAATTTTGAAACCAATCTGTGATAAGTCAGAATACCAAGACTTTTCCCGCTTTTACAATATAACATACCAATACGTTATGCTTTGTCTGAAAAATATATTTCAATGGCAATTGTGAAAAGGTCTGTTGGGAAGAGGCAGAGAATTGAGACTAATTTGACAGGATGTTTACAGATATCCGATGGATGAAAAGTCTGATTCTGCATTGTGTTCTGTAGAGCTTTATCACTTTTACTTGCTTATAAATTCATGAACTGCAATCTCAATCAATCTATGTCAAGATGCTTGAGCTGGTCGGAGAAGTTACTTGAGCTGGTAGCAAGGGTTACTTGAAGTTAGAGAAGTCAATGTTCATACTCTGGGGTGTAAGCTACCAAAGCGAAATATGAGGTGCTGTTCCTCCAATTTGGGCTGGGCCTCACTCTGACAATGGAGGAGGCCCAGGACAGAAAGGTCAGTGTGGGAATGGAAGGGGGAATTAAAAGTGTTGAGCAATCGGAAGATCAGGTAAGTTTAGGTGGACTGAGCATAGGTGTTCAGCGAAACGATCGCCGAGCCTGCGCTTGGTCCATACCTGGAACAGCGGATAAAGTGGATGAGGTGGTTTGTGGGGTTTATTTTGCGATGTTTGTGTTTGTGTTTTTGGCTATGGGAGTCAGTTGGTTTCTAATAGATGTCTAGTGTTTACAGGTCTGATATGCTTCTGTAAGTAAGAAATTAATTGTTCCGTTGTCCATTGCTTCACTGATAATTCCCCACTCTTGACTCCTGACATGCTGCCTGACCTGCTGAGTTTGTACAGCACTTTGTGTTTTGAATTACCCAGACTTGCTCTCTGTCCATCACTGACATTCCCTTTGTTCCCTCCACCATCTCATTCTGGCAGACCTCATTGTCCTGGTTTCCCCCCTCTGCAACTTAAAACAATAGTTTTCTAATTTTTCCAGTTGCGATGAAGTGCCCTTGATTTGAAATGTTGATTCTGTTTCTCTCTCCACAGATGTTGCCTGACATGTTGAGTGTTTTCAGCATCTTGAAGTTTTGACAAGACTCTGGGATTTATCTTTGACTGAATGTTTTTTCTTTGCAATATTTCTCTGTAGTTGTAATTTTACAATCCCAGTAGAACAGTCACAAATAAGATTCTAAAGTGATTACTGGAAAGTACAGTTCCATTTTTGAGTATGCTGGAGGTTTGTTATAAATAATCCAATAAATAATGACATCTTTAACAACATAATGGGCCACAGCCTGTCATGTGCAAACAGTAGGTTGTGTAAAGGTATCGTTGGATAATATTTATTTCTCATTTAGCCTGAGGCTCAGGAGTCAGTTTATATCTAAATCGTTGCCACGATCCAGGATTCCACATGTAACTATTACTTAAGTGTATGGTTTAAAGGCAAACCAACAGTCCTGCATGTTACTTATTCCTCAACTGACACCATCTGGGCGTTATCAGTGTTGCTTTCTGGAGTTAGGTGCGTGCAATTCACTGCTACATCTCGTGCTTCACTGATTCATTGATTTTTAAAGCTTCATTGTTTTTAAAGCTAGTTGACACAACCTGAGGTCATGAAAGGGATTATATGAGTAACGTGTCGGAGGGGACTGCAGATGCTGGTTTAAATCAAAGATAGACCCAAAAATCTGGAGCAACTCGAGGGGTCAAGCGACATTTCTGGAGAGAAGGAATGGGTGCCGTTTAGGGTCGAGACCCTTCTTCAGACTGAGAGTCAGGGGAAAGGGAAACAAGAGATATAGACGATGATATAGGGTCACAAAAGGCTGGAATGAGCAGGTCAGGTAGCATCTCTGGAGAAAAGGAATATAAATTAATCCTTCTTTCCTCCTTGCAAATAGATCACAGAGTTGCAGGCATTATGATTCAAAACAAGGTGGAATAATTCAAGTGATAATACAAGTGGAAACAACGCGCCCACTTCGGCCAACATATCCCAGCTCCACTAGTCTGCCCCAGCTACACTAGCCGAATATAGACAGCAATTATTTGGATAACATCCAGTTTATATAGGGTACAAGGCTGTCGTGAGTGCTATGGAAAAGTAGAGGCTAGAGGTAGTATTTGTACGGAGATGGGTTTCAGCAACAGGTTGGATAACATCTACAAAAAAGCCAACCAGAGACTCTTCTTCCTCCGCCAGCTCAAGAAGTTTAGAGTAAGGAAACACCTCCTAATCAAATTCTACACAGCCATCATCCAAAGCATGCTCACTTCATCAATTACCGTCTGGTTCAGCAGTTTAGACACTCACTCCCGTAATAAATTACAACGCATAGTTAACAAAGCATCCAAAATCATCAGCACTCCCCTTCCATCAATAGAATCACTCCATCACAAACGGTCTGTGTCAAGGGTGAAGAAAATCATCTCTGATCCCTCCCACCCAGCTCACCACATCTTCCACCTGCTGCCATCAGGAAGGCGCTACAGCTCACTGTCCGCCAAGACATCTCGATTTAAAAACAGTTTTTACCCACACGCAATCCGAATTCTGAACACACTATGATAACAGCACATATCCTCCCCATGCATGTACTGTATATTGTATGATGTTGTGTTTTATGTTATGTTTGACGGGAATCAGCCTACCTTGTAACATCCTGTACTGAACCTGAATTCCACCAGCTTGACTGTGTGGTCATTAAATAATCTAATCTAATCTAATAAGGCAGGGGTTCTGACAGGTATGGTCATGATTGTGGAGGTAGAAGAGTTAGTTGTGGAGATGTGGGATGAGAAGCTTAAACTCCAGATGCCAAATGGCAAAAACATTGCAGTGCAGTTCCATTCATTACACACAAAGAAAGGGTGCAGGTTACCAATGGTTACCAACAAGGCTATCAATTTGAAAACAATTTAGATTTATTTTCTCACTCGCAGTCTTGAGGAGTCACAAAGCTGGAGAATAAAAATAGCTCTATGATTGATTATTAAAAAGTACTCTGTTTGTTACTGCACTCTCCAGGACTTCAATTTTCATTCCAGAGAATTCCTATTAAGTCTGTCAATAAGAAGTGCCTGGATTTTGGAATGTGAATGCTTCATGTTCTTCTTGACCTGAAACACAATCTCAGTAAGCAGAAGGAAAATTGAGCTGATCCAAAACAAAATTCAAATTCTCAACTGGAACAAAAGATCAACATTAAATCAATTACATTCAAGCGATCAGCGGACAAATTGCTTTTTGGTCCAACTGATTGATGCAGGTTTTTATGCTCCATCTGACCCACTCCCAATAACATCGTCACATTCTATCAGTCTTCCCTTCTAACTCTTCTTCTTTATCGAGCTTTCTCTCAAGAGTGGCACAGTGCCACAGCTGGTATAGCTGTTGTCTCAGCAACAGAGACCCAGGTTCGATTCTGGCCTTGTGTGGAGTTTGTTCTTTCTCCTTGAGACCACGTGAGTTTCTTCCCACATCTCAAAATCATGTGGGTTTGTAAGTTAATTGGCCTCTGTAAATTGCACCCGGTGTGTTGGGTAATGAATGAGAAAGTGGGATAACATAGGAATAGTGCGAACGGACTCTTAGACAATTATCACTTTAAATAAAGGGAGGGTAAGATCTAGAGGCAGATTCCAACCTCCCCAACTCAGTTTAAACCCAATGAATACAACATACATCACAGACGTCAAAACCTTAGAAAACTACTCCCTCATCCCCTCCAACCCTTTGCTTCAACTAGGATAGCATTGATGCAATAAGGCTAATCGCTCTTGGGCTTACTGTCACAGTGAGAGCCTCTTCATATGTATCTTGCAGCTTCTCCATTCAAGTGACCATGCAACATAATGTTAATTGAGCAAAATATTGAACAAATGGCTGTCATCTGGTGCATATTTATAGTCAGCTGGACAATGGTGAGCAGAGAGAAAATTCTGCGATTTGTTTTATCAGTGACTTTTTGTTTGTCTGGTTGGCAGTGTGATGATTGGTTCCTCCCAAAGCATCTGCTGCCTTTACAACAAATGCAGCAGCTAATCCAGCTGACTAGTCCTGGAAGCCAGAGTGGAAACTGCCTGAATCCCTGTCCCTTTCACCACAGCCCCACAATACAAGCTCACATGTTGGTTCAATTGTGAGCACGGAAAATATAACTGGTTGAAGAGTCAGGTTGCATTGTGTTTATTTCAAACTGAATGTTCCCTCAACAACAAATCAGTTAAGGTTTAATCTTAAAAAAAAAACGCTTACATAGTTTCCCACATCGGACTCTGCCCCCATTTTAATATGTTTTCCACGGTTGAGACCCACCCCTTTTTTTCATTGCTTGCTCTCCTTCTTCTTTCTGAAGAAGGGTTTCGGCCCGAAACGTTGTCTATTTCCTTCGCTCCATAGATGCTGCCTCACCCGCTGAGTTTCTCCAGCACTTTTGTCTACCATCCTTCTCCTTTAATGAGTGGCTCACAACCTAGTCCAGCAGTACCGAAGTTTGTTTTGCCTATCTGTGTATTTCTAAGAGCTAATTTCCAATTAGTCTTGTTCTTTTATGGTTTCCTCCATATACCCACCATTGGCAGCTTTAAAATGGACATGGTTTATCAGGAAATAAAGTAGTCAAGGATTTTTTTTAATGAGGTAGAAAGTGTAGTGTAATCAATGTTAGAGATTCCTTTGCCTGTGTGTGAATGTGTGTGATTGTGTGTGAGTGATTGGTGGTGGTCGGAGGGGCCGTAGGCGCAGATTGGCAGCCACGCTTCCGTCAGTCTGCCCCAGGGCAGCTGTGGCTACAGAAGCAGCTTACCACCACCGAGTGTGACTGAGGAGTGAATGAATAATGCGATGTAAAGCACCTTGAGTATTAGAAAGGCGCTATATAAATCCCATCCATTATTATTATTATTCCTGAATAAACGAAGAGATAGAGAGTAACATAATGAAAAAAAAAGTGGATGTATGATTCACGTCAGGCTAATGATACGTGAGAACATGGCTGAATATAAAAGTTCAGAGAGAAAATAAGAAGGTATCAAAATAAGTTAATAGTTAACATAAAAAGTTAACTCATCGCCCCAATGAAAGAAGGACTTCAGGGGCTGATGGCTAGACTGCCTTATGCTTGCGACAAGTACCAACTAACAATTAGCATTAAGAAGATTGTTGTCATGGGTCAGAGCACTCCACTCCCCCCTGAAATCACCCTAAATGTCACTCTGCTGGAAACTGTCAACAAATTCACCTACCTAGGATCTACAGTGACTCTCTGAATGAGGAAATCAACTCGCATATTTAGGAAAGGCAGTAACCAGCTTTGGGAGGCTAATCAAGCGGACATGGAAGAACAGGAAACTCACAATCAAGAACAAGATAACTGTCTACAAAGTGCGCATCTTGAGCACATTGCTGTACAGTAGGGAAGCTTGGATGACTTGCCTACATAAAGAACGGAAACCAAATTTTTATTTCGGCTGTCTTCGTCACATCCTGGGAGTTTCTTGGCAGGACAAAATCACCAATTAATCTGTCCTCTCCCTGACCAACATGCCTATGATCCCTGTGATCCTCAAGCAGAAGCATCTCCACTGGCTTGCAGATGCACACAGCATGGAAAGTGGAAGCATCCCCAAAAATGTGCTAAAGGGGGGGGGTCACCAATGCACGGAGGCCAAGAAGAAAATCTGAAGCTTCGCGGCAAGGATATGATTAAAAGAGATATGACAAACATTAACATTGAGACTGACAAATGCGAAGCGGCTGATGAAGATCAGGGGAGGTGAAGAAAGGACCTCCAGGTGGGTATGAAGCAATATGGCAGCATATGGTTCAGGAACCTGGAGGCCAGGTGCCAACGCCACATACAGATCAGCGGCAACACCAACAACACAGTCCCCAATCCAACGAACAGAGACTTCACCTGTGGAAGCTGGGTCTGTCTGTCAAGCTTAGGCCTTGTCAGCCACAGCAGGAAATGTAACCACAGATGAAATGTTCCCCTCTCTAAATAGGCCAACATCAAAGCTGCATTATCATCTCTCATTGATAACTAACATAGCAAGGAATCCCAAAGGTTTTTTATGATCATATTGAATGGCGGTCCAGGCTTGAAGGGCCGAATGGCCTACTCCTGCACTTAATTTCTATGTTTCTATGTTTATGGCATATAAATCTTAAGCAGGTAGTAAAAGGAGGGATGGGCTTCACGAGGAATCAAAAAGATCATGTAACATTAAGCTGGAAACATATCTTAAATATTTGGTAGGTAGACAAAAATGCTGTAGAAACTCAGCGGGTGGGGCAGCATCTATGGAGCGAAGGAATAGGTGACATTTCGGGTCGAGACCCTTCTTCAGACTGATGTGGGGGTGGGGGCGGGGGGAAGAACAAAGGAAGAGGCGGAGACAGTGGGCTGTCGGAGAGCTGGGAAGGGGAGGGGAAGGAAGGAGAAAACAAGGACTACCTGAAATTGGAGAAGTCAATGTTCATACCGCTGGGGTGTAAACTACCCAAGCGAAATATGAGGTGCTGCTCCTCCAATTTGCAGTGGGACTCACTCTGGCCATGGAGGAGGCCCAGGACAGAAAGGTCGGATACGGAGTGGGAGGGGGAGTTGAAGTGCTGAGCCACCGGGAGATTGGGTTGGTTAAGGCGGACTGAGCGGAGGTGTTGGGCAAAGAGATGGCCGAGCCTGCGCTTGGTCTCACCGATGTAGAGCAGTTGACACCTAGAGCAGCGGATGCAATAGATGAGGTTGGACGAGGTGCAGGTGAACCTCTGCCTCACCTGGAAAGACTGCTTGGGTCCTTGGATGGAGTTGAGGGGGGAGGACAAGTGTAGCAATTCCTGCGGTTGCAAGGGAAAGTACCAGGGGAGGGGATGGTTTGGGTGGGAAGGGACGAATTGACCAGGGAGTTACGGAGGGAGTGGTCTCTGCGGAAAGCCGAAAGGGGAGGAGATGGGAAGATGTGGCCAGTGGTGGGATCCCGTTGGAGATGTTGGAGGATTATGTGTTGTATGCGACGTCTGGTAAGGTGGAAGGTGAGGACAAGGGGGACTCTGTCCTTGTTACGAGTGGGCGGATGGGGAGTGAGAGCGGAGCTACGGGACATAGAAGTGACCTTGGTGAGAGCCTCATCTATAGTAGAAGAGGGGAACCCCTGTTCCCTAAAGAATGAGGACATCTCCGATGCCCTGGTTTGGAACACCTCATCCTGGGTGTAGATGCGGCGTAGACAGAGGAATTGGTAGTAGGGGAGTCCTTACAGGAAGCAGGGTGGGAAGAAGTGTAGTCCAGATAGCCATGGGAGTCAGTGGGTTTGTAGTAGATGTCGATCAGTAGTCTGTTACCTCCGATGGAGATAGTGAGGTCAAGAAACGGTAGTGAGATGTCGGAAATGGTCCAGGTAAATTTGAGTGCCGGATGGAAGTTAGTGGTGAAATGGATGAAGTCAGTGAGTTCTGCATGGGTGCAGGAGGTAGCACCAATACAGTCGCCAATGTAGCGGAGGTAGAGTTCGGGGATAGGGTCACGGTACGTCTCGAACAAGGATTGTTCGACGTACCCTACAAAGAGGTAGGCATACAAAATTGCTGGAGGAAATAGGCAAAGTTTTGGGCCAAAACCCTTCTTCAGACCCGTTTTGGGTTTTGGCCTGAAACGTTACCTATTTCCTTCGCTCCATAGATGCTGCCGCACCCGCTGAGTTTCTCCAGCAATTTTGTCTACCTTCGATTCTCCAGCATCTGCAGTTCCTTCTTGAACAAAGAGCTAGGCATAGCTGGGGCCCATGCACGTGCCCATAGCTACGCCTTGGATTTGGAGGAAATGGGAGGAGTCAAAGGAAAAGTTGTTGAGGGTAAGGACCAGCTCCGATATGTGGAGGAGAGTATCGGTAGACAGGGATTGGTTGGTTCTGCGGTCGAGGAAGAAATGGAGGATTTTAAGACCCTTGTGGTGGGGGATGGAGGTGTAGAGTGACTGGGTACCCATGGTGAAGATGAGGGAATGGGGGCCTAGAAAACGGAAGTCATGGAGGAGACGAAGAGCATGTGAGGTGTCTTGGACATAGGTAGGGAGGGATTTGACCAGGGGGGGATAGGATAAATATTTGGTAAAATAATTTCCGTCATTACGAGCGAAGAAGATGTCACTACTCAGTAAAAGGAGAGGTAGCAGAGATGGGCTGAGAAAGGAGAACCTGCCCACGCGATGGGGAGGGGCTGCCAGCAAGGCAAGGGGGGGGGGGGGGGGGGGGTGGTTCAGGGTGCTGGCAAGAGGGAGGGGAAGTGGTGCTGATGAAGGTGAGGAGAGAGCAGCTAATGAGGGGGAGGGGAGAACATGCTAGCAAAGGAGAAGGGGTGTCCTGCTGGAGAAGGGAAGGGGAGGAGCAGTAGCTTCTTCGTCCCAATACCCCCATGCCGATCAAGCTGTCTAACAAGTAGTTCCATGAAAGTGGTGACACTGATGGACAGGATTGACACGCTTGTCTTCATCAATCAGTGTATTGAGTACAGCAGTTGGGATGTCATGTTATAGTTGTATAAGGTGTTGTTGGTAGGACCACATCTGGTGCACTGTGTACAATTCTGGTCACATGGCCATGGGAAGGATGTCATTAAAATGGTAAGGCTACAAAAAAGATTTACAAGGGTCTAGTGCAAGGTTTGAGTTACAAGGAGAGGTTGGATAGGCTGTTTTTTTCCCCCCAGGAGCATTGGACACTGGTTTTATAGTGGTTTATAACAGTATGAGGGACATAGATAAGTTAGGGGAGGGGAGACTAAACGTAGAGGCTATAGATTTAAACTTTTTCACAGCGAGGTGGGTTTTTTACATGGACCGAGCTGGCAGAGTAAGTGGTAGAAGCCGGTACAATTAGAACATTTAAATAACTCTTGGACAGGTACATACCTAGGGAAAGTTTGGAGGGATACGGGTCAAGCGCAGGCAAGTGGAAATAACTTGGTTAGGCATTCTGGGCGGCATGGACGAGTTGGGCCAAAGGGGCAGTTTCTGTGCAGAGTAGCTCTGTAACTGTGTGACCTAACATAATAAATAGACATAGGAGAAAATCACTTTGACCCTCTGGCATTATTAAAATTATGATATTTTAGTACTGTTCATTTTCCAGATCTAACCTAATTTCCCTTGATTCATCTCATACCCTGAATATGCTCAGAGAATGAACCTCCACTAAACAGGTGCAAAGGGCTGTTCCTTAATTGTCTGGGCTTTCTGATCTGGGATCTTCATGGGATCTTCTATACAATTGCACCAATTTGAATTGTCTATATTTACAGTAGGTCTTATGATATGTGCTCTACTTCCCTAAGTTATGCTATGACCTATGGTACACTGCTATTTGGGATTTTATAGACAACTTCCACCAATATTAACTGCCCCTCATTGTTTCTTAGCTCCAGCCAAACAGATTTTCAATCAATCAATCAATCAATCAACCTTTATTGTCATCTTGCAAGCAACAGTTGTACAGTGCAAAATGAAAAGACGTTTCCCAGGGAATAGCGGAGCATCGCACATGCAATTTAAAACATTTCACACATAATACTAAAAACAATCCAGTCCCTGATGGAACAGTATAAATAGTTAAAAGCAGGTAAAACACAACGTTAAAATACAATAAACCAATCATAAAATGTCCGGGGCAGCTGATTTGAGTGGCCAGTGCCAGTTATTAAAGTGTCCGCAGAATCAAGTGACTGTGAGTACAGTGAGCTTTCCAAACTGAGATCCTTTATCTTGCCCTTTATAACTACAGCTAACTTTCCTCCTTTTTTCCTTTCACAGATCTCTTCTAAAAGTAAATATTCTGGAACATTTCATCCATTTTGTTATACATGCTGCATGTGTTCAGATAAAGAGCTTTCAGTTTTGCTTATTACCATCTTTCCCTTCTCTGAATCTCGATCAGTCAATTGTGTGGTGCCAGCAATGGCTGCCTCGGCATCATTGTTACTGTCCTTTCCTTCTTTGTGTCTGTTTTGTATATGTTAAATGAATGTTTTTTTAGTATTCTTTAGCTTATTTTATGTGGGGGGGGGGGGGTGGAGTTGGGGGAAACTTTTTCTAATCTCTTACCTCGACGGAGATGCGATATTTTCCGTATCGTATCTCCGTCCCCACTGCGGCCTAACATCATGGAGTTGGCGGCCTTTGCTGGAGATCGACCGGGAGCTCCATCACGAGAGCATGCGGACTTACCATCACGGAGTTCGCAATCCCTGTCGGGGGGTCATCTTTGGGGCTCCAACCGTGGGAGCCTGCGGACGTCGATCGCCCCAACGCGGGAGTTTCGACCACCCCTACATGGGAGCTTCAACCGCCCCGACGAGGGTGCTTCGACCACCGGCTGCGGGAGCTTTGATCGCCCCGACTGCGGATGGTTCAACTGCCCCAACCGCGGGAGAATAAAGAGGTAGGAGATTGGACCTTATTGCCTTCCATCACAGTGAGGAACGTGGGGAATCCGCTGTGGTGGATGTTTATGTTAACTTTTATGTAGTTGTGTGGCTTGTTGCTTTTTTTTAGTATAGCTCTATGGTAATTCGAATTTCACTGTACCTGAATTGGTACATGTGACAATAAACTGACCTTGAAACCTTGTCTCTTCCTGGCAGATCTTGCATTTCATTACTCTGCATTAAGAGTCTCGTTCCTTCACCTTAACCTAAGTGTTGCCTTACCAGATCTCAGCCTTTGCCCGCTTTGCCCCTCCTACCCACCTCCAAAAGAAATATTTTGTTTATGGCCATATTGACCACACCCATTATTTGTTTCAGACCAATCCCAGGCTGATTCAGGCTGATAAAAGAACAACTCTCTTTATTATCACTGGTTCTAGTGCCCATGAATTCAAACCTTTTTCTCTGACACTGACCTTCGAGGCACACCTTCAAAGAATTGAATATGTCCCTCAAAGTTCAATGTGGGAGAAATAGGTTTCAAGTGAAATACCTCTACAGCAGCGTTTTTCAACCTTGTTACCCTTGCGGAACCCTTGAAATAATTTTCATGCCTCAGGGAACCCCTACATAAAAATGATTATATTAATCTCTTTCTTTCTCTTTCATAAACTTAAAGTTCATAAGGCAAACATAATATATTTTTCTGACAACTGGTTTAAGCAAAAAACAACTTACGCTTTCAAGTTTATTGACAATGCAAAAAAAAAAAGCAGAAATCAAACTGCTTGTTCAAAATAAAGGCAAACAGAAGAACTAACCTAGGAGGAAAGAGAGAGAGAAAACAACACACAAACTTTTCATAAATTAACAAAAACATACATAAACATTTCATAAACTAACAGAAATAAACATAAACATACTTAAATTTTTTAAATTCATATAACATCCCTATATGATGGGTAAAAATTACTAAATAACGTGGGTGAATGAAGGACTGTACCTGCATGCCAGGAAGCACAGACAGGATTGATGGAGACCATGCATGCGTCTGTACTCGAGTGAGTCACTTGATGATACACCAATCCATCACGTACATGTCCTGTCCACAGACCACTAAAGGCTGTTTCACACTGGCGCCATAGAGACGTTGCTAAATATGACATTGCTAAATATGCTAAATGGACGTCATTAAATATGCCGTACGTGTATAATAAAATTACGAATATGAAATTAAACACAACAATGACACAAAAATGCATTTACATATGATTAGCCTATTTATCACTATTTCTCTCGCAACCCCTAGCGACCTCTCGAGGAACCCTAGCGTCCCGGGGAACCCCGGTTGAGAAACGCTGCTGTACAGAGTTGGGAATATTCAACAATTCCTTTCCAAAAAGTGCACATTAATTATTGTGAGAAGGGAACTCAAAGTATCTTAGTACTCGTAATGGGTCAAACTAAATCAAGGTAAAACAGGTTGGGTCCTGTTATTCAACTGTAATCCATTTTCTTGTTTTGACATGCCAGTAAAACTAGTCTTGGAACGTGTTCTTCAGTTTCATTAATTTCCATTTGAACAATGTATCAAACCAAATTGGACATACTACACACTAATTTTGCATTATTCAGCATCAAATGATGTGGAATAAAGGTTGGTGAGATTTTTCAAGGAAGCACTGAAAATACAAGTGTAACAAAGGTCGTTGAGTGCAGAAGCAAGGCATCTGTTATTAAACTGCTTGCTTTACCGCCAAATAATGTCACCTTCTGCAACATGGAGACATAGAGTTATACAGTGTGGAAACAGGCCCTTCGGCCCAACTTGCCCACACCAGCCAACTTGTCCCAGCTTTACTAGTCCCACCTCCCCGCGTTTTGTCCATATCCCTCCAGACCTGTCCTATCCTTGTACCTGTCTAACTGTTTCTTAAAGGTTGGGGTAGTCCCTAACTCAACTACCTCTTCTGGTAGCTTGTTCCATACACCCACCACACTTTCTTTCAAAAAGTTACCCCTTAGATTTCTATTAAATCATTTCCCCTTCACAAGTAAGAGAAACAGATGAAACAACATAACAGAGTGCTGGTTTACACTAAAGATAGACACAAAATGTTGGAGTAACTCAGCGGGACAGGCAGCATCTCTGCAGAGAAGGAATAGCTGATGTTTCGGGTCGAGAGCCTTCTTCAGACTAAGAGTCAGGACTAGGGATATGGTTGGATAAGGTGTGAAAATGACAGATCAAAGCAGACGATGATCAAGGAAATGTAGAATGATACACTGGTCCAAAGGAGAGTGTGGAAGATTAATGTTCAGTAGAACCTTCTGTCTTTTCAAGTCAAGAAATAGGTACACAAACACAAGCTATTCTGATAAGATCAATGATGCTTAGAAAACCTGTGAAAAGGTCAAATCTGTAAATACTCTCAATATGTATTGTACTTTAGGAGAATACTGTGGAAAGGGAAAGTTGTGTGGTGTTTCACCTATAACTATGATATACATGCCCAGAGTACTTAGCAAGTTACTGAGGTGAAGTCTCACAGCGGCGGTGATGCCTGGCGGGTCGACCCGCGTCGACGGACAATGAGAGCGTGGAGAACCACCGTGAGGGGGCAGGGGGAGAACAATGGAGGACCCGGGGTGGGGGGGAGGTGGGGAAACAATGGACAATTAGGGAAGGGGGGAGAACAAAGGACAATGGGAACCTGGCATGGGGGAACCTCTGTGGGGGGTAGAACAAAACGAGGAGCCGGTGTACTTTGTAACTTTGTCAGCGCCGTAGGTGGCGGCTTTTTTTATACATTGGGTATGCAGCAAAGAATCTCACTGTGCCTAGTCACATGTGACAATATAGTATTCCATTCCAAGTTGAATTAATTAGTTGCACATATTCCACCAGTTGTGTGTGTGTGTGTGTGTGTGTGTTTCTCCATATTCAGTGTTTGCTCACAGTTAAGGTAATGATAGGCACAAGAAATCAGTGTATCAAAACCTAGAAAAACCTAGAATCAGACCTGATTTGATCAAGGTTTTATAAGATAATAACAAAGAGACTGCAATGCTTGTGTTTGTGCAGACCAATTGTTTTCGACATTCAGTCAAAATTAGGAGCAAAGATCACTCTGATATGTTACCCAAAGCAAAAAAAAACAGGTTAAATGTGATGAGTTAGTTAATTCGGAGAACAGTGGGCTGTGAGAACAGGGTGCTGTCTGATGCACTGGATGCTGATTTACGGCATTCCTACAAGTAAGAGTCACATCTTGTTCCAGTTGGAATGGACACATCTTTAACTGGTAACATTAATCAAAGCCAGCATTGTCTCCTTCATTAATTCCAACACTTATTTTGTTTTTTTGTCTAATCTGCTTGTTTTTTTACCTGGTATTTTCACAAGTCACTTGAATAGGTGGTGTGGCAGTAATGTCTATTGTGCCGTAAAGTTATTACTACTCCATAGGACAGGCTAAGTGAGATGGTCACTTGAGTTAATTAGAACATGGCTGATGAATTTTTCCTTCTCAATCCCATTTTCTTGCCCTCCTCATTACCCTTGATGCCCTTCCTAATTAAGAACTTATCAATCTCCCTTTAAAAAAATACCCAATGACGGCCTCTACTGCTGTTTGTGGCAATGAACTTCACAGATTCATCACCCACTGGCTAAAGAAATTCTACTTTAGCAGTGGTTCACTGGTTCAACACTACCCAAAATATGGAAAAAAAAAATGTTCTTTCCACTTGTGATGCATCTTGAGCGCAATTAATTCTGCCTTGTGTGTGAGAGGGACTCGCTCTGCTGTGGCTGAGCACAGTATCCAGCAGAGGGTGCTGTTCTGCAGCTCTCCGAGCAAGGACGGCTTTCAGCTTTGCTTCCCCAGCAGCCACTGAAAGGTTGCTCTGAATGCATTTGATCGACAGGCGAGTTGACTGGGACCCCATGGCAACTGCTTACAATAGTTTTGCAATGTTAGGCATCTGGATCAATCTGCTGATGTCATTGCAATCCTCACAATGAAAGAAAGAAAAATGCATTCATGCCATGCCTTTCACAAACTTTGGGTGTCCAAGTTGGTTTATTTAGTTAATTAATTTTGATGTGAAGTCACTATTGTGGTGGAAGGAATGTGGGAGGAATAAAATGGAATTAGTGTAAATAGATGCTTGATGGTCAGTGTCGACTTGGTAGGCCAAAGAGCCAGTTTCTGTTGTGCAAACCTCTATGAAATGCACCAATAACGCAAACATAGGAAGATCCCACAGTAAACAGTGTGATAATGAGTGGATGACCTGTTTAAGTGGCATTAGCTCAGGGATAAATAATAGCAAAGAGAAGGAGGGGACACCTGTAATCTTCTTCAAATCTGCAGTACATGATCTGCAACAGCAGGCAGCGCAAGTAGACAGGCCTTCGGTTTAATCACAGTCATATAGCATGGAGACAGGCTCTTCAGCCCAACTTGCCCTGACTGACCAACATGCCCCATCTACACTAGTCCCACCTGCCTGCGTTTGGCTCATATTTCTTTAAACCTTTCCTAACCACGTACCTGTCTAAATATTTCTTAAATGTTGCATTAGTACCAGCCTCAGCTACCTCCTCTGGCAGCTTGTTCCATACACCTACCACCCTTTGTGTAAACAAAAGTTACCCCTCATGTTCAATCTTTCCCCCCTCACCTTAAACTTATGTCCTGTGGTTCTCGATTCCCCAACTCTAGGCAAAAGACTGCATATTCTATTCCTTTCGTGATTTTGTATACCTCTATAAGATCATCCCTCATCCTCTTGCACTCCAAGGAATAAAGCCCTAGCCTCTCAACCCCTCCCTAGGGTCCAGGCCCTCAAGTCCTGGCAACATCCTCGTAAATCTTCTCTGCACCCTTTCCAGCTTGACAATATCTTTCCTACAACATGGTGACCAAAACTGAACACAATACTCAAACTGTGACCTTATCAATGTCTTATACTGTAACATGACTTCCCAATTTCTTTTCAGTCTGAATATACTCCAGTCTTGAGAAAGGTTCTGGCCTGAAACGTTGTAGGATTTACAATATAAGATCACCCCTATAAGATGCCCTTCCATCTATATTCCTTCCACTGGTTTCACAATTCGCATTCCTTCTATCCTGATCAGGCATTTTTCGACTTTTCATCTGTGTACTTTGTCCAACCAACCGCCAAGCAGCTGCGGCTCGCCTGCAGTCCCTCTGTCTTTTCCTTTTTTTTGTTTTCTTTTGTCTTGTTAGATGTATGTTTTAGTTTGTTTGTGTATATGGGGGGGAAACTTTTTTTAAACCTCTTCCTTCAACGGGGATGCGACCTTTTCCTTGTCGTATCTCCGTCTCCGTCTGCGCTGAAGCCTAATATCGTGGAGCTGGCGGCCTCCAACTGGAATCGACCTTGGGGCTCCGGCAGCAGAGCCTGTGGACTTACTTCGGAGGCTGTGGGGGCGCTGTGGCTGCGACCCGACTTCGGAGCTTCGGAGGCTTCGGCCGCGGGCCTTGTGGACGGTAACATCGGGAGCTTGCAGGTCCCAGGTCAACAACAGCTTCGTCCACTGGACTGGAGGGTGGTAGCTTCGTCCGCCCCGGATCGCGGAGTTTGAACCGGCCCGTTCGCGGAGCTTGGTATCGGCCGCTGGACTTACCATCACCCAACATCGAGAGCCTCGATTGCCTTGATGCAGCGGGAGAACAAGCAAGGAAGACATAAGACTTTTTGCTTTCCATCACTGTGAGGAGGTGCCTGGAGATTCACTATGATGGATGTTTGTGTTAAACTGTGTTCATTGTGTGTTGACCCCCTCCTCTTGGACTTCTCCTCATGGCCATCTTCTGGCTTTAGACCTTTTTATTTTAATCTGCTGGCGGGACATCAACCGCCTCAACTTCTCCACTACCCTGTCTCTCTAACCTCTCCCCCCCCGAACGTACAGCCCTCCACTCACTCTGCAACAACTCAGACTGGGTGATCAAACCTGCTGACAAGGGAGGTGCCGTGGTGGTCTTGCGCGCTGATCTCTACAAGGCTGAGGCCAAGCGCCAACTCTCAGACACCTCCTCCTACTATCCTTGGACCATGACCCCACAGACGAGCATCAGGCCACTATCTCTAGCACCATCACTGACTTCATCCACTCCGGCACCCTGCCCCACTAACACCCCCCCCCCCCCCCCACAAGCCTCCAACTTCATCGTTCCCCAGCCCCGCAAGGCCCGATTTTACCTTCTCCCCAAAATCCACAACTGACCGACATCCACTACAAACCCACTGACTCCCATGGCTATCTGGACTACACTTCTTCCTGTAAGCACTCCATTCCCTACTCCCAATTCCTCCGTCTACGCCGTATCTGCACCCAGAATGAGGTGTTCCACACCAGGGCATCGGAGATGTCCTCATTCTTCAGGGAACAGAGGTTCCCCTGTTCTACCATAGATGAAGCTCTCACCGGGGTCTCTTCTAAACCCCATGACTCTACTCTCACTCCCCATCCCCCCACTTGTAACAAGGGCAGAGTCCCCCTTGTCCTCACCTTCCACCCTACCAGCCGTCACATGCAACAAATAATCCTCCGACATTTTCGCTTGCCACATCTTCCCATCTCCTCCCTGTCGGCTTTCCGCAGGGACCGCTCCCTCCGTAACTCCCTGGTCCCTTCCCACCCAAACCACCCCCTCTCCGGGCACTTTCCCTTGCAACCGCAAGAAATGCTACACTTGTCACTTTACCTCCCCCCTTGACTCCATTCAAGGACCCAAGCAGACTTTCCAGGTGCAACAGAGGTTCACCTGCACCTCCTCCAATCTCATCTATTGCATCCGCTGCTCTAGATGTCAGCTGCTCTGCATCAGTGAGACCAAGCGTAGGCTTGGCGATCGCTTCGCCGAACACCTCCGCTCGGTTCGCAATAACCAACCTGATCTCCTGGTGGCTCAGCGCTTCAACTCCCCCTCCCATTCCGAATCCGACCTTTCTGTCCTGGGCCTCCTCCGTGGCCAGAGTGAGGCCCACCGTAAATTGGAGGAGCAGCACCTCATATTTCGCTTGGGCAGTTTGCACCCCAGCGGTATGAACATTGACTTCTCTAATTTCAGGTAGTCCTTACTTTCTCCTCCCCTTCTCAGCTCTCCCTCAGCCCACTGTCTCCGCCTCTTCCTTTCTTCTTCCTGCCCCCCCCCCTCCCCCCTCACGTCAGTCTGAAGAAGGGTCTCGACCCAAAATGTTGCATATTTCCTTCGCTCCATAGATGCTGCCTCACCCGCTGAGTTTCTTCAGCATTTTTGTCTACCTTCATTGTGTGTTTTGTTGCTTTTTTTCTGTCATGACTGCAAGGTATGCAGTTTCGTTCAAACTATTGTTTGAATGACAATAAAGGAAATTCAATTCAATTCAATTCAACCCCCTCATGTATCCACCTATTCCTTTTCTCCGGATATGCTGCCTGATCTGCCGAGTTACTCCAGCATTTTGTGTCTTATCTTCTATACTCAGTACCCTGACTGATGAAGGGCCAGAGTGCCAAAAGCCTTTTTGACCACCCGATCTCCCTGTGACGCCACTGTGATGCCCTTCTAGATCAGTTTAATATACTCTCTGGCTGTGAGGAACTTCAGCAAATGGGGCATTGTGCCACACCAGCCACGGAAACTGTCAGCCTGGCTTTGGTGCTCGAGTTTCTGAAGTGAAATGTGAAACTGCCTCTTTGCAAATGTCCCACACGCAGACTGGTGGACAGGGCAAAAGATGGATGTGTCAACAGTGATTCACGCTGGAGATCGCTGACACAACATCTGTGTATGATGCCAACTCTAGTAATATTTAGAGATTGGTTGGATAAACAGAGGTCCACAACAGGCTTAAGATGCTGCCATTTTAAGTCATATTGAAGTGAGTCACCAGCACAGTAATCTGGAATATGTACTTTGTGCTTTGCTGTTAAACATAATGAAGGTTGACATTGTATGTTGCTCTTATGCAGCGCTATTAAGCCACATATTCTCCAGTCTATTTATTTTTTCTCCCTGTGTTGTGAATCCCTAGTTATGTATCATCACAATTGTACAAAATATAGGTAGCGTTTGCTTTGCATTGTGGTTGCAGTTGAGGCAACGAGTATTATTCATTTGCTACCTTTCACAAACACAGGACATCCCAGGATGTTGCACAGGTAATGGAGTGTTGCTGTGGGTGCAGCAGGATGGGAATATCCATCAACTCACTTCTCTTACTCTTGCCGAGAAGGCTAGAAGGGGTATGCACAAGCGTATGGGCAGAAAGTTGTGACCACTGCCCAGTCCATCATCGGCTCTGACCTTCCCACCATCGAAGGGATCTATCGCAGTCGCTGCCTCAAAAAGGCTGCCAACATCATCAAAGACCCACACCATCCTGGCCACACACTCATCTCTCCGTTGCCATCAGGAAGAAGGTACAGGAGCTTGAAATCTAGAACATCCAGGTTCAGGAACAGCTTCTTCCCCACAGCCATCAGGCTATTAAACACGACATCAAACAAACTCTGAACTATAACAGCCTCTTGCACTTTATCTGTTTATTTATGTGTATATATATGGTCTATGATATATAGACACACAGAACTTTTATCTCCTGTTCTGTATTATTATGCTTACAATATCCTGTTGTGCTGCAGCAAGCAAGAATTTCATTGTATATCTGGGACACATGACAATAAGACTCTCTTGACTTGCCTTGACTTGTCTTATTCATGACAGGAATTAGTGAGGCTCAGTGAGGTCACAAAATGAGAGTTGGGTGGCATGATAGGATATTAGCAGCAGGCTAACTGAAGAACCAGGAAGGTGAGAAGCAACAAAATAACGCAGCATTCCTGACCTCCGCTGCTGTTTGTCGCTGGGTGTGTACATCCTCCCGGATGATCACACAGTGCTGTGGTTTTGGCCCAGATCACAGATATTTGCTGTCATTGGAAGTTGTTTATGCGTAGGTTGGTGGAAGGAGAACAAGGGTGGAGTTGATGGACAAGGCGGAACAGTGGCACAGCAGTAGAATTGCTGCCTTACAGAGACCCGGGTTCGATCCTGGCCACGAGTGCTGTCTGTACGGAGTTAGTACATTCTCCTTGTGACCACGTGGGTTTTATCCGGGTGCTCCGGTTTCCTCCCACAGTTTGTAGGTTAATTGGATTCTGTAAATTGCCCCTAGTGTGTATGATAGAACGCCATCTCTGATCAACACGGACTCGGTAGGGCCGAAGGGCCTGTTCCACTAACTGTATCTCTAAACTAAACTAAACTAAATGTGAGCGAGACTAGATTACAGGGAAGTAGGTGGAGAAATGGGATTGATCTTAGAGCTGGTCTGGATTTGATGGGGAGAGAAGGGGAGGATTTGTTTGTAAGTTATTTCTTTCCCCTCTGCCCCACTTGGACTTACTACCATTTCTACCCATCTATATTCCTTTTACTAGTTTCACAATTCGCACTTCTTCCATCCTGATCATGCATTTTTCGTCTTTTTATCTCTAGCCTTTGTCCAACCATCTGCCTACTGAATACCCCCTGACATGTATCCACATATCACTCGCCACATGTATCCACATATCACTGCCCCGCCCCTCCTTTCTTCCAGCTTTCCCCCACGCTCCACACCACAATTAATATGAAATGTCAACCATCCATGTTCACCAAAGATAGATCAACAGGTCATTGAGTTACTCCAGCACTTTGTGTCTTTTTTTGCTAACCAATATCTACAGTTCCTTGTATCTCACCTTTGAAATAACTTTCCATCAGAACTGAGCAAACCATGGAACTCAAGCAGGATTGCAGAAAGGAGAAAGGGGGGGAAGAGAATGCCTACATTAAGGTGGAAGTCAAGAAAGATTAAATGACACAGTAGTGGGGGTTCCAACTGAGCAAGAGTGGTGAAAGTTTGTTAATTGTAACTGATCTGAGTATGAAGATAAAGAGGAAGATACATTTAAAAACATAAGTAAAATAATTCTGTAATTATAAGATGCATGGTAGAAAAGCAAAGTGCCATAGATGCCAAAAATCTAAATTAAATACAAAAAATGCTGGGGCTGCTCCACTGGTAAGGCAGCATCTGTGGAGAAGGAATGAATGATTTAGGAGAACTGGCAGCTCTGATGCAAACCAAAGTCTGCTTACTGAAATTATCGATTTCAGTGCATGGTCACAAGATGAGAGATACTGAAGAATGGAGAGAAAATGTTGGGAGAGAAATATTAAGGTCAGGGCTCATGGATAAGAGTTAAAAAAGTATAGCAGTTGTTTCTGTTAGATACATTTTGCTGGTCACCAGCAATTGTGAAGGATGTGAAGAAAGGGAGAGAAAATCTCGCTTGGCTTGTGTCACAGGTCCCCATTCCTCTGCTTCATCTAACGTTCAATACCCAGAGATCTCAGGCTTTGGCTGTGATTCTAGACCATACCTGAGTGTCATCTCTCTAAAGGCTAGTCTTTCTTTGACTACTGTTCTTCCAGACAAAATGGATAAAGTCTATTCTTAAAATGGATGACACTAGATTATTTGACCCTTTGCACTCTTTTGTCACAATAGTATATTTGCACATCGAACCTGTCATTTTGACCTTGGTTTGGTTTAAAGATACAGCATGGAAGCAGTTTATTTGACCAAGTTGGCGGATGGTACAAAGATCGGTGGCACATCCCAAGTTCATGGTTACAAATAAACAAGCTCCAACATTCACCAATGAAGTTGCAAGCAGCACTGGCAATTGAAAAGGCTTCTGCCATGCATAGGTTCAGCTTCACTGGGCCCCAGTCCTGGCTCATTTAGGGCTCACTGTGTCAATCACTGTTCAGTAAGTAGCACACTTAATCCTGAACCAGAAAGGTCTCATCCCAACCCAAGTCCCAGCACAATATCTAAGCCTACATTCCCATGTTTTACTGAGAGGGCGCTGCACTGCCGGTAGTCCCGCCAATTGGACAAGACATTAAACCATTGAGTAGGGACATTATATCTCGGGGGGGGGAGGTGATCAAGATCCTGCTGTTTGTAGGGCAGACAAGGTTTGTCCCAGTACCTCCTTCAATCAACGTCACTGAAACAGATTGTCCAATCATTTATCCCATTTTTAATCATACAATCTTGCAGTGCATAAATTGACTGCTCAATTCCTGCCACCCAGCAGTGACTGGAAGTATGTCTTTGTCTATTAACAATTCAGAAACATACTGAGGCTGCATCAGGTGTTATGAAAAACATTCTCTCTCCCCTGTTTGGAGAGTGAATTAACCCACCAGGATTTTGTTCAATAGCATTGCTCCCCACAAGACAAATCCCTGATGTGCAAGGACCTCAGTCAAAACTTACTGGGAACGCTGCACGGATTGGACCTGGCTGCAAAACTCTGTCAGCAGTGGAGTGCAATTTGACGATTAAATATAGAATAAAGTATTGGGTAACAAATACCTCAAATTGTGGCACAAGGCTGTAACTTAATCAAGGGTTTTAATAACATCATAAACCTAAATTAAAACTCAAGCAGAGAGTGTCACCTGCGCCACTTTACGATGGATGCCTTTCAGCAAACCTTGTTTATGAAAGCCCCAGGAGCATAGTGACATAAACACATGTTGCTTTTTATAGCCATTCTAGAACCTATTTTAGCAAAGCTAATGTGAAAAGGCCAGGTTCTGAGTGATGGCAAAGTGTTATGCCATAAACTCTTTTCAAAGTGGATTCTATCACAACCTACACTCATTTTTCTACTTGTTTTATTTTAACACTATTTATATATATTCATATAATATTCAGAATGTTATTGAATATTTATAAACAATACTTAGAGAGAATATTCCTGGGAGATTGTCTAGTGAGGCTTTATGAGTGGAAATTAGAAATAAGAAGATATAGGTATTGGGTATTATCATCACAAGATATATTGAAAAACCTTATGTGCATGCTACCTAGTCAAATCACACCATACATGAGTACAGTCGGGTCATACACAACTACAACAGTTAGTGTTAAGAGAAACATAACCAGAGTCCAGAAAATAGTGTTGCAGCTTTACAGTGTTACAGCTACAGAGAAAATGCAGATGAGAAACAGTGCAGGGGCCATTCATTTTTTGAATGGATTGTAGAGTAGACCCTACCTAGTACTAGCAGAAATTTGAGGAACAAATATATAGGGAGATCACAGATAGCTGGATTGGGACCCGTTTGTTAAGTGTGCTCAGGAAAGTTTTCTCATGCAACACGTATATTAAGCCACGAGAGATGGTTCAACACTCTTTTCAAGAGGACTGCAGGGAAAATGCTGGGAACTATAGGCCGATGAGCTTAACATCTGTAGTTGGAAAATTACCAGAGAGTATTCTGAGGGATAGGTGATACAGGTATTTGGATGGGCAAGGGCTGATTAGGGATAGTCAGCATGGTTTTGTACGTGGGAGGTTGTGTCTCACAAAACTGATTGATTTTTTTGAAATCGTGACCAAAAAGGTCGATGAGGGCAGAGCTGTAGATTTTGTGTACATGGACTTCAGTAATGCATTTGACAAGGTTCCGCATGGTAGGCTACTGCGGAAGGTTAGATTGCATGGGATCCAAGGAGAGATAGCTGAATGGATAGCAAATTGGCTCCATGGAAGGAAGCAGAGAGTGATGGTGGAAGATTGCTTCTCGGACTGGAGGCCTGTGACTGGTGGTGTTTCTCAGGGTTCGGTGCTGGGCCCATTACTGTTTGTCACCTACATCAATGATTTGGATGAGAACATACACGGAAGGAGTAGCAAGTTTGCTGATGATACAAAAGTGAGTGGTTTTGCAGATAGTGAAGATGGTTGTGAAAGATTGCAGCAGGATCTTGATTGATTGGCCAGGTGGGCTGAAGACTGGTTGATTGAATTTAATACAGAGAAGTGTGAGGTGTTGCATTTTGGGATGTCAAACAAGGGCAGGACCTACACAGTAAATGGTAGGCCTCTGGGTAGTGTTGTAGAGCAGAGGGATCTAGGAGTACAGGTGCATGGTTCCTTGAAGGTTGAGTCGCAGGTAGATAAGGTGGTCAAAAAGGCTTTTGGCAATTTGGCCTTCATCATTGAGTATAGAAGTCGGGAGGTCATGTTGCAGTTGTATAGGACGATGGTGAGACCGCATTTAGAATATTGTGTTCAGTTCAGGGCACCATGTTATAGGAAAGATATTGTCAAACTTGAAAGGGTTCAGAAAATATTTACGAGGATGTTGCCAGGACTAGAGGGTGTGGGCTATAGGAAGAGGTTGGGTAGGCTGGGTCTCTATTCCATGGAGCACAGGAGGATGAGGGGGAATCTTATAGTGGTGTAAAAAATCATGAGAGGAATAGATCGGGTAGATGCACAGAGTCTCTTGCCCAGAGTAGGGGAATAGAAACATAGAAACGTAGAAAATAGGTGCAGGAGTAGGCCATTCGGCCCTTCGAGCCTGCACCGCCATTCAATATGATCATGGCTGATCATCCAACTCAGTATCCTGTACCTGCCTTCTCTTCATACCCCCTGATCCCTTTAGCCACAAGGGCCACATCTAACTCCCTCTTAAATATAGCCAATGAACTGGCCTCAACTACCTTCTGTGGCAGAATCGAGGACCAGAGGACATAGGTTCAAGGTGAAGGGGAAAAGATTTAATAGGAATCCAAGGGGTAAACTTTTCACACAAAGGGTGGTGGGTGTATGGAACAAGCTGCCAGAAGAGGGAGTTGAGACTGGGACTATCCCATTATTCAAGAGACAGTGGACAACTACATGGATAGGACAGGTTTGGCAGGATATGGACCAAGCTCAGGCAAGTGGGACTAGTGTACCTGGGACATTGTTGGCCAGAGTGGGCAAGTTGGGCTGAAGGGCCTGTTTCCACACTGTATCACTCTATGACTCTAAAGGGCCTGTCCCACTTACGCAGCTTTTCAGCAACTGTCTTCGACCTTCAAGCTCGAGGGCACTCGCCTGAAAAACCTCAAGCTGGATCGACCATCAGCGATGAAACCGTGTGCTGGATCGACCGACCGCACACACACACACACACACAAACACATTGCGATGAACAGGAAGGTAAAAGGCGGCTGGCACAGTGTACGGTAAGTCCTTTAGAGAGCGGGGAGGGGGGGAGAATGGGAGAGAAGGGGAGAAAAGCGGAGAGAAGGGGGGAGAAGGAGTGGAGACACTTTTAAGAAGCCAGACAACTTTTAATAATGTTTAACGGGCATTTAACATTATCGGTCGGTTTTCCTTGGTTCTGAAAACTCCAATGAGCCAATTAAAATGTCCGGTCAGCAAAGGAGATTGCCTACGACTACCTCGACTGCCTATAACTACATGGCGACCCCACTACCACTGCACTACAAGTTCAAAAGAACTATACCGACCAATTTTTACTCGCGGAATATTTTTCAGCATGTGACCTCCTAGGACCACATGTCGACCATGCTGCGAGCTTGTGGTGAGTGCAAACTCGTCTAAACTCGCAGGTTAGGTCGCCATAGTGGGACAGGCCCTTAACGCACAACCTCCTATAGGGAAATGCGGGAAAACAAGTGAGTGAAATGTGAGTGAGGACATTTGGGACCGATGACTATAAGTTTATTAGCATTAAAACAGTTAAGAAAAAATTTCATAGTCCACAATTTAAGAAGCTAAATTGGAGTAAGGTTAATTTTGATGGCATTAGCTAGAACATGCAAAGCTTGATTGAGAGAGACTGTTTGCAGATAAAGGGACTTCCGGCAAGTGGGAGGCTTTTAAGAGTGAGATAGAGAAAGTTCAGGGCCAGCATGTTCCCATTCGAGTGAAGGGCAAGGCTGGCATGATTAGGGATTCCTTGTTGGCAAGGATATTGAGGATCTTGTCAGGATAAAAAGTGGAGGCACATATCAGGTATAGGCACCTGCTTTCAGGCAAATCCCATGCGGAATACAAGAGGGAAGTCAGGAAAGCCAGAAGAGGAAATGAGATATCTTTGGCACATTAGTTTATTATTGTCACGTGTTTTGTTGCATGGAAAGAAAATGGCCCGAATGAAAAGAGCGAAAGGATGACAAGGGAGTGACTGGGCCTCACTAAGGATCAATGATCTTGTCAATGTGTGAAGGCTGCAGAGATGGGAGAGATCTTTTCTCATTTGTATTTTCCACGGAAAAAGTTGTGTCAGCTGGGAAAGCAAGCGTTGATGGAGACACAAGGAACTGCAGACTCGTGTTTACAAAAAAAGACACAGACAGGATTTCTAAAGAATATGGATAGATGCCGTTTCGGGTCAGAACCCTTCTTCAGACTGAACGATCCCGACCCAAAACGTCACCTATCCATGTGCACCAGAGATGCTGCCTGAGCAGCTGAGTTACTCAGCATTTGTGTCCTTTTACAAGAACAATGATGTCTTGAAATATTACTCAAGAGGAAGTACTGGCAGTCTTAAAGCATTTAAAGGTAGATACATCTCTATGGCCTGACCAACTGTATCTATCCTAGGACACTGTGGGAAGCCAGAGAAGAAATGGTTAGGACCCTGTCAGAGATATTTGTACCATTGTTTGCCAAAGGTGAAATACCGGAAGACTGAAGGGATAGGCTGGGGCATTTATCCCTGGAGCATAAGAGGCAGAAGGGTGGCCTTAGAGAGGTATTTAAAATCATAAGGGGAATAGATAGTGAATGGTCACAGTCTTTTTCCTAATGTTGCAGCATCAAAAACCAGCGGGCATATGTTTAGGTTGAGAGCAAAAATAATTAAAGCAGACCTGAGAGGCTACTTTTTCAGACAATGAATGGTGGGCATATGGGACAAGCTGTCAGAGGAAGTAGTAGAGGCGGGTTCAAATACAACATATACGGACATTTAGACAGGCACATGGATAGGAAAGGTTCAGGGGGCTATGGGCCAAATGCAGACAAATGGGACTATCTGAGGTGAGCAAGTTGGTCGACATGAACAAGTTGGGCCGAATGGCCTGTTTCCATGCTGTATGACTACAACATTCTTCCCGTGTGTTTTTCCCAAGTATGAACCAGTTAATGCTGAAACTGCAATAACTTGCCTGGCAAATGAGCCAAATGATAGAACCTGTCTGTTCTGATGTGCACTTTACTGTTGTTATGGGAACTTTTCACAGATCTCAAAGATATTTAGCTATTGCTTGAGTGTTATCATGCGCTCAAACAGCGTTACACAAACTAAAATTGTTTTTTGGAACAAAGTATTCCTGACTCATACAAACCATTATTCCAAATTACATAACACTCCCAAAACAACAGTACCAAAGTGAATTATCATTTTAGAGACTGCAGTGTAATAGAAATAACACCATGTGATTCACACAAATGACAACAGTTTTGAGTGTGGAACTTCATTACTTGGTGTGAAAAGCATAAATTTATTATAGGAAGGCTGGATAAATATGAAGGAGAAATAAGCTGCAGGAGATAGACTAATTGGGCCACAGAGATTTTTTATTTGCTAGATCATGGGATATAGATATTATTAACAATGTTTGCACATTACCCCTGGACTCAAGGCAATTAATAGTCAGCCCTTCCCATGGGGTTGTAATCTCATATAGGCCCAGACTGGGTTCAAGATGGCTGATTTTCTTTGCAAAAGAACCAGATATATTTTTACATTGATGTTGGCTATTGTTACTCAATACTGTTTTTATTTTTGTTAAGTTTCTTATTTATTTATTTGTTTTTGTTCTTTGAATTGAATTCCCCAGATACCATAATAACATAGAAAATTAATGCAGGAGGTGGCCATTTGGCCCTTCGAGCCAGCACTGCCGTTCATTGTGATCATGGCTGATCATCCACAATCAGTAACCCATGCCTGCCTTCTCCCCATATCCCTTGATTTCACTAGCCCCTAAAGCTCTATCTAACTCTCTTTTAAATTCATCCAGTGAATTGGTCTCTACTGACTTCTGTGGCAGAGAATTCCACAAATTCAAAACTCTTTGGGTGAAAACGTTTTTACTCCTCAGTTTTAAATGGCCTCCCCTTTATTCTTAGACTGTGGCCCCTGGTTCTGGACTCGCCCAACATTGGGAATTTTTTTCCTGCATCTAACTTGTCCAGTCCTTTTATAATTTAATATGTTTCTATAAGATCCCCACTCATCCTAAATTCCAGTGAATACAAGCCTAGTCTTTCCAATCTTTCCTCATATGACAGTCCCGTCATCCCGGGGATTAACCTCGTGAACCTACGCTGCACTCCCTCAATAACAAGGATGTCCTTCCTCAAATTAGGAGCCCAAAACTGCACACAATACTCCAGATGTGGTCTCACCAGGGCCCTGTACAACTGCAGAAGGACCTCTTTACTCCTATACTGAAATCCTCTTGTTATGAAGGCCACGACCACCAGGGGCACCGAGGCGATGGCTGGCCTGCCGGCAGTCTGTTCGTGTTTTCATTCTTTTTGTTATTTTTTAGTGTGTCGCTCACCGAGTTGGGTATGTTGCAAGAGGAACAAATTATTCAAGACAGATAATTGTGAAATTCCGTGACATCTCTTCAGTGGAATTTATATTGAAAAAGATCACTCATGGGAAGAAGTTGACATACCGTGGGGATAATGTGCGAATATTTCGCGGTTACTCTCCCGAGGTAGTCCAGAAAATGAGATTGTTTACACCGGCAAGACACACTTTGAGGGATGTCCCGGGAGTAAGATATGGAATTTACTTTCCCGGAAAAATGAAGGTATCTTACAACGGCGTTGAACGCTCATTTGCAGATCCCGGAAAAGCTTTAAAGTATGCAGAGGATATCGTTAAGAAAACACTGGGGCAAGCTGCCGACAAGGAAGAAGATTGAACTTTTTACAGAGTTTTGAACGGATTAAAATGGCCGAGCTACCCAGACAATTATAAAGCTTATCTCGCTGGAATGTGTTATTCAGAGAGCTTGGTTATATTCAACCTTGGATGAAAAGCTCAAAGTTTAACCCCTTGGCACCTGCTTGTACGGTAGTTAACCCTTTGGTACCTGCTTGTATGATTGGTACGCTTGTACGGTAGTTATAGAATGGGATATTATGTAAGAATCCTGGGTGGATATATATGGGAAAGTTTAGATTAGATTAAGATTGGATAAATTGGAAGGACATACAGGTGCACAACCTTTTATCCGAAAGCCTTGGGACCAGACACTTCTCGGATTTCGGAATTTTTCGGATTTCCGAATGGAAGATTTTTAGCGTAGATTAGGTAGGTAGCGCGGGAGGCTTGAAAAGTCTGGAGCGGCTGCCTCCTCCCCCGGAGACCGGGGAATCATTGTAAATCATTGCTTAAATGTTAGTCAGTTAGTTTGGAGGGATTTTATGTGGTGGTGGGGGGTGGGGTGGGGGGGGTGAAGGGGGAAACTTTAATTCTTAGTCCCCTACCTGGTCGGAGAGGCGGGGAGCGGGCAATGCCTTACCGGGTCGCCGTGCAGTAAGCTCCGGAGAGCTGTGGCCGCCGACACACAACATCGCGGAGCTGGGGGCTGCGGGCGTCCGGCCGCGGGCGGCGCCGGATGGAGCTCCGACCCCGGCAACTCTACCCCTGGCTGCGCGGCGCTCCAAATCCAGCGCCACCCGTGGCCGGACACCCGCAGCCCCAGCTCCGCGATGTTGGGAGTCGGCGGCATCGCAGTGCTGGGATACCAGCGGGGAGCGGGCAATGCCTTACCGGGTCGCCGTGCGGTAAGCTCCGGAGCGCTGTGGCCGCCGACACACAACATGGCGGAGCTGGGGCTGCGGGCGTCCGACCGCGGGCCGCGCTGGATTTGGATTCCGGGGAGGAGGCAGCCGCTACAGTAGTACAGACCTGGGTTGACCGTGGGTCGTTTCGGGTCAAGATTGGCGCCAAACGCAAGCTTTGGTGTGCAGACGACATCCTGGGGAAAATGTCCGGTTTTCGGAGCTTTTCGGTTTCCGGAACTCCGGATAAAAGGTTGTGCACCTGTATATACTTATATAATCATGTATATGTTGTGTTCTATATTTGTTTTGTTTTTTACTCCTTGTGTCTCTTCCTGATAATTTTAATTTTTTTATTTTTTCTCTCGGCTTTCACTGGCGCTGGTTTGATAAACTCATATAAGAAAAGACAAAATATGAAACGGTATGTAACTTTTTATGAGGTTTCACCAAGGGGCAGGAGCACAATGTATAACAACATCACGGAGGTCTAAACATTTTTTGCCATCATTGATGGCTATTCGTCTTTAAGGTATCTTTCCTTAGATACCTTAATAGCACCTTTTTTTTTTAAGCACAATCGAGATTTTTATCTGTTTATTTTTTTTGAAAGTAATTGTATATCACATTTTTTCTTTCTTTTTCTAAGGCACTTTACAAGAAGGAGATGCAATATAAATCTAATACCCCGGGATGACCACCCAACTCCTAAAATTCTGAGGTATTTGGTTGCACCATATGATTCAGGAATATTACCTTGATTTACAATGCAAGACGATAGACAGATAAAGAATGGAGGAATTACATTTTGTAGTTGGAATATAAGGGGTGCCAACGAACCAATTAAGAGGGGTAAAATTTTTGCCCAACTAAAATCGTTGAAAAGCGACATAATGTTTTTGCAGGAAACACACATGAAACAACAAACACAAATGAGATTAAAGGCGAATTGGATAGGCCAGACATACTACTCCTCATTTACTTCTAAATCTAGGGGTACGGCTATTCTTATTAGAAAAGGTATTCCTTTTAAATTAAAGAATACTATATCAGATAAAGAGGGAAGGTATATTATAGTTTCGGGAGAATTTTATGCAACCCCACTAACTTTGATAAATATTTATGCTGCGAATTTTGACAACCCCCAATTTTTTGATAAAATTATAGACATAATATCAGAGTTTAATTACCAAAATGTGATAATAGGGGGGGGGGGCTTTAACTGTGTTTTAGATTCATATCTAGATAAATCTGCAAAACAAAGGAAGAGTAATTTAAAATCTAAGACTAGCGAACTTCTAAATACATATATAAAAAATACTAATATAATAGATGTATGGAGATCTGCTAATCCAGTTGGAAGGGAATACTCGTTTTACTCTTCGGTACATAAAACGTATTCAAGAATTGATTATTTTTTAGTGGATATGAAATTAATGCCATATACAAACAACCCAACATACCACATTAGTAGTATCTCAGATCACTCTCCGTTGACATTTTCAGTAAAATTTGAGGGAATGCCGGGTAAAAAAATTTTTGGGAGGTTTAATACACATATTTTAAATGACGTGCAAGGCTATCAATATTTAAAACAACAAATAAAACTTTTTTCGATACAAATGATATACCAGGTACTTTGCCTTCTTTATTATGGGAAACTTTTAAGGCATTTATGAGAGGAATTATAATTTCATATCAAAGTTTTCAAAATAAAAAGAATAAGACAGAACAAATGTTGTTAGAACAAGAAATCAGACAGTTAGAGTTGGATAATGCCAAAGATGCCACGACAGATAAACACAATAAGATAATATTACTGAAATTTAAACTTAATCGAATTTTATCGGCAAGAGTAATAAGACTAATCCAAATTACAAAACAGGAACATTTTGAGTTTGGTGACAAACCACATAAGCTTTTAGCTCGCCAATTGAAAAAACAAGAAAAGGAAAATACTATAACCAAAATTAAATCAGAGAAAGGTGAATTACTAATACTACCTAAAGATATTAATAATAGATTTGCTCAATTTTACCAAAACTTATATACATCTAAAATTAAAATAGAAGATAGTAAAATAAAAAAAATTCTAGATAACTGTAATCTTCCAATACTGGACCTTTTGGAACAAGAGGAACTAGGAGCTCAAATTACAATCAAAGAAATAGGTGAAACAATAAAATCGCTGGAAAATGGTAAGACACCGGGACCAGATGGTTTTAATAATGAATTTTATAAAAAATTTCATGAGATAACGACCCCTTATTTATTTAATTTATACTCCCATGCTTTTAAAGAAAACAAACTACCTGAAACACTAACAGAATCAACTATTACGCTTATTCCAAAAAAAGATAAAGATTTAGAAGATCCGGGCTCATACAGAGCTATATCACTTTTAAATACAGATCAGAAAATTTTAGCAAAGATTTTAGCAAGAAGATTAAGCAAATATATTAGTAAATTGATAAACCCTGATCAAACGGGGTTTATACCTAAAAGATACTCATTTAATAATCTGAGACGTCTGTTTAATATAATGTACTCGCATAAAGTAGAGGAAGAAGATATATCAATTATTTCTTTGGATGCAGAGAAAGCATTTGATCAGGTAGAGTGGCAATACTTATATAAAGTACTACAAAAATTTAATATGGGAGAGAATTTTATAACATGGGTAAAATTATTATATGATAAACCGATGGCAAGAATTTTAACTAATAACATGTTATCTCAAAAATTTCAACTATCAAGGGGTAATAGGCAGGGATGTGCACTATCACCCCTGCTATTTGCCCTTATGATAGAACCCCTGGCTGAAAGTATAAGAATTCATCTGAATATTCAGGGCTATAATACCAGGGCACTCAAAGAATAAAATCTCATTATATGCAGACGATATACTTTTATATATTACAAAGTCACAAACGAGCATACCAAATTTATTAAATTTAATAGAGGAATTTGGGTCTTTTTCTGGATATAGAATAAACTGGAATAAAAGTGAAATCATGACATTAAAACCTCAAGAACCTACACACTTATTGAAGTTCCCCTTTAAAATCGCAACAGAAAAATTTAAATATTTGGGTATTCAGATTTCTAGAAAATATAAAGCATTATTCAATGCTAATTTCATACCTTTATTAAATAAACTTAATACGTTGATTAAATTTTGGAAAACACTTCCCTTATCATTATTAGGTAGAATAAATGCAATAAAAATGATCTTCCTACCACAATTACTATACCTATTTCAGTCTATACCGGTATATATACCAAAAAATTATTATTTTTTAAATTAGACTCTAATATTACTAATTATATTTGGGACTATAGATCACATAGAATCACAAAAAAAACACTTATGTAAACCAAAAGAGGTCGGGGGATTTCACTCCCGAATTTTATGTATTATTACTGGGCAGTGCATATTAAGAATATGATTTATTGGTTGGATAGTTCTACCCAACAGACAGAATGGATAAAAATGGAGAAGGAGGATTGCCATCCTTGTAATATAGGAACGATCCTCTTCTCCCCAAAAAAACTGAATAACACAATATATAAGAAGAACCCAATTATATATGGTACAATAAGAATTTGGAAACAAAAAAAATTATCTTTAAAATTAAGAAATCTATCATTGTTAATGCCAATAGCGAATAACCCTTTATTTAAACCATCTCTTATTGATAAGACATATAACCAATGGGAAAGTCTCGGAATTAGAAGGATCGGGGACATGTACGAAATGGGAAACCTACTAACATTCCAACAATCTATCTATCAATCTATCTATCTAATATATAAAACTGTGTGCCTGTCGCCTGCCGTCCGTCCGGCTGCCTTTCTTCCTTTTGATTCGTTTCCATCGTAGTGATGTCACAATGCCCAATGCTCGCAGATGTCCAATCACAATGCACCATGCTCGCAGATGTCCAATCGGAATGGATCCATTTACATGGACGGCTGCTGGCTGCATTTCTTCCTTTGATTCACTGCAACTCCGAAACCAGACGCAGAATCGCCGACATCTTTTCCATTTCGGTAGAGATTTCACTTTTCTTTCTAAGTATCCGCACCTCATTACATTTCGTCGTGTTTAAGTAGTGTTTAATAAAGGTATGAAATTCACACAGACGTTTTTAAGCAAATCCTTCCCCCCCCCCAATATTTCAAAAATAAACTGGCTTCTCACCCATAGAAGCAGCACCAGCCCCTGGTGAACGTCCCATCGTGTGATGTCACAATGCCCAATGCTCACAGATGTCCAATCGGAATGGATTCATTTACATTTGCCTTTGCAGGAGCCCCAGCCCCTGGTGAACGTTCCATTGTGTGATGTCACAATGCCCAATGTTCACATATGTCCAATCGGAACTTAAGAGGGAGTTAGATGTGGCCCTTGTGGCTAAAGGGATCAGGGGGTATGGAGAGAAGGCAGGTACAGGATACTGAGTTGGATGATCAGCCAAGATCATATTGAATGGTGGTGCAGGCTCAAAGGGCCGAATGGCCTACTCCTGCACTTAATTTCTATGTTTCTATGTATCCCTCTCCTCACCCCTCTCCCTCTCCCACCCATCCCTCTCTCCCCCACCCCCTTCCCTCTCTACCCACCCCCTTCCCTCTCTCCCCCCACCCCCTTCCCCTACCCCTCTGTCCTTCTTCCACCACTCCCTCTACCCCTCCCTCCACACTCTTCCACTTCTCTCCCCTTACCCCACCCCTCTCCCTCCCCCACCCCTCCCTTTCCCTCTCTCCCCCACCCCTTCCTCTTACCCCTCTGTTCCTCTTCCACCACTCCCCCGTCCCTCTTCCACCACTCCCGCTACCGCTCTACCCCTCCCTTCCTCCCTCCCCACTCTTCCACTTCTCTCCCCCTTCTCTCCTCCCCCTCCCTCTCCTCACCCCTCTCCCTCTCCCATCCCTCTCTCCCCCACCCCTTCCCTCTCTCCCCCCGCCCCCTTCCCCCTATCCCTCTGTCCGTCTTCCATCGCTCCCCCTACCCCTCTCCTCCTCACTCTTCCACTTCTCTCCCCCACCCCCTCCACTCTCCCTCCCCACTCTTTCCCCTCTCTCCCCCCACCCCTCTTCCCCTCCCTCCTTCCCCTCCCTCCCCATGCCCCCTCCCCCACATCTCTCTCCCCATCCCTCTCTCTCACCCCCTACCCCGCTCTCCTTTCTCTCCCAAATCTGTCCCGTTTCCTCCTCCTCCTCTCCCCTCCCTCCCCTCTTCTCACCCCCCTCCCCCCACCTGTGTGTTTGGGGGGTGGTTAATGTGAGTGTGATGCCGCAGCCCACCCCCCCCCCCCCCCCCCCCCCCCCCCCAATATTTCAAAAAATACTGGCTTCTCACCCATAGAATCAGCCCCAGCCCCAGCCCCAGCCCCAGCCCCAGCCCCAGCCCCTGGTGAACGATCCATTGTGTGATGTCACAATGCCCAATGCTCAAAGACATTGTTGCCATAGAGGGAGTACAGAGAAGGTATCTTATAGAAACTCCTGATTACATTTCGTCGTGTTTATGTACACATTTTTATTCAAATCCTTCTCTCCCCCCCCCCCCCCCCCCCCCCCCCCCCCCCCCCCCCCCCCCCCCCAATATTAAAAAAAAAACTGGCATCTCACCCATAGAAGCAGCCCCAGCCCCTGGTGAACATTCCATCGTGTGATGTCACAATGCCCAATGTTCACATATGTCCAATCGGAATGGATTCATTTACATATGCCTTTGCAGGAGCCCCAGCACCTGGTGAACGTTTCATCGTGTGATGTCACAATGACCAATGCTCAAATACATTGTTGCCATAGAGGGAATACAGAGAAGGTTCACCAGACTGATTCCTGGGATGTCAGTACTTTCATATGAAGAAAGACTGGATAGACTCGGCTTGTACTCGCCAGATTTTAGAAGATTGAAGGGGTATCTTATAGAAACTTACAAAATTCTTAAGGGGTTGGACAGGCTAGATGCAGGAAGATTGTTCCAGATGCTGGGGAAGTCCAGAACAAGGGGTCACAGTTTAAGGATAAGGGGTAAATCTTTTAGGACCGAGATGAGAAAAAAAAAATTCACACAGAGAGTGGTGAATCTCTGGAATTCACTGGCACAGAAGGTAGCTGAGGCCAGTTCATTGGCTATATTTAAGAGGGAGTTAGATGTGGCCCTTGTGGCTAAAGGGATCAGGGGGTATGGAGAGAAGGCAGGTACAGGATACTGAGTTGGATGATCAGCCATGATCATATTGAATGGTGGTGCAGGCTCGAAGGGCCGAATGGCCTACTCCTGCTCTTAATTTCTATGTTTCCCTCTCCTCACCCCTCTCCCACCCATCCCTCTCTCCCCCACCCCCCTTCCCTCTCTACCACCACCCCCTTCCCCCTAACCCCTCTGTCCCTCTTCCACCACGCCCCCTACCCCTCCTCCCCACTCTTCCACTTCTAGCCCCGTAACCCCAACCCCTCTCCCCTCACCCAACCCTCTCCCTTCCCCTCCTCCCCCAACCCTCCCAACCCCTATGTCCTCTTCCACCACCACTCAACCCCCGCCGTCCCTCTTCCCCCGCCCGCTACACTCCCTCCCTCCCCCTCCCACCTCTGCCACTTCTCTCCCCGTTTCCTTCATCGCATCCTCCCCCTCCCCCTCCTCCCTCTCCTCCCCCTCTCTCCGCTCTCCATCCCTCTCTCCCCCACCACCCTTCATCTCAACCCACCCCACTTCCTCCTCTGCCCCCGCCCCCTTCCCCTACCCCTCGTCCCTCTTCATTACTCCCTAACCTCTCCTCCTCCTCCCCACTCCTTCCACTCTCTCCCTCGCCCCTTCCCTCCCTCTCCCTCCCCACTCTTCCCCCTCTCCTACACCCCACCCCTCCTCCCCCTCCCTCCCTCCTCCCCTCCCTCCCCATCCCCCCCCCCCCACATCTCTCTCACCCCCTACCCCGCTCTCCTTTCCCTCCCAAATCTATCCCGTTTCCTCCTCCTCATCTCCCCTCCCTCCCCTCTTCTCACCCCCCCCCCCCCCCCCCCCCCGCAAACGCCGTTGGGGAAACAGACCCAACGGGTCTGCACTTGGTCTAGTTAATATATAAAACTGTGTGCCTGCCTTTCTGCCTTTTGATTCGTTCCATCGTGTGATGTCACAATGCCCAATACTCGCACATGTCCAATCGGAATGGATCCATTTACATGGACGGTTGCCGGCCGCCTTTCTTGCTTTGATTCCCTGCAACTCCGAAACCAGACGCAGAATCGCCGACATCTTTTCCATTTCGGTAGAGATTTCACTTTTCTTTCTAAGTATCCGCTCCTCATTACATTTCGTCGTGTTTAAGTACACGTTTTTAATCAAATCCTTCTCCCCCCCCCAGACTGATTCCTGGGATGTCAGGACTTTCATATGAAGAAAGACTGGATAGACTCGGCTTGTACACGCTAGAATTTAGAAGATTGAGGGCGGGTCTTATAGAAACGTACAAAATTCTTAAGGGGTTGAACAGGCTAGATGCAGGAAGATTGTTCCAGATGTTGGGGAAGTCCAGAACAAGGGGTCACAGCAAGAAGCACCGCAGACTGCAGGGCCAGCGGTCAGAGCTCTTCTCCAGGGATTCCCGGCGAGGGACCCCGCTCTGGATGGTAAGTCCCCGCCGCGCCCGCGGTTTAAGTAGGCTGCGGGCCGGTGGTCGGAGCTCTTCCCCTCCGGGGTCCCCAACGAGATCAGCTGGAGCTCCGCAGACCGTGGCTTCAGGCTGCCGCGGGCCAGCAAATGGAGCACTATCCACTGGCCTCCCCGGTGAGGGCTCGCCCGCTCCGCGACGAAAGCGTCCACGCTGCTCCCACGGCTGAAGCCCTGGGCGCGTCTCCGGGAAAGACCGCACCGATCCTCGATGTTAGGCCACGGGGGAGGCGACATGGAAAAAGTCGCCTCTCCGTGGAGGAGGAGACCAAAGCGGTTTCCCCCTTACCCCCCACACAAGACAAACAGAGAGACATTAAAAACAAACATTAAGACACACTGTCTTCCTAAGTGAAGACAGAACCAAAGTACCTGTTCAACTATTCTGCCATTTCCTTATTCCCCATAATCATATAACCATATAACAATTACAGCACGGAAACAGGCCAACTCGGCCCTTCTAGTCCGTGCCGAACACTTATTCTCCCCTAGTCTCAACCACCTGCACTCAGACCATAACCCTCCATTCCTTTCCCATCCATATACCTATCCAATTTATTTGTAAATGATAAAATCGAACCTGCCTCCACCACTTCCACTGGAAGCTCATTCCACACAGCTACCACTCTCTGAGTAAAGAAGTTCCCCCTCATGTTACCCCAAAACTTCTGTCCCTTAATTCTCAAGTCATGTCCTCTTGTTTGAATCTTCCCTACTCTCAATGGGAAAAGCTTATCCACGTCAACTCTGTCTATCCCTCTCATCATTTTAAAGACCTCTATCAAGTCCCCCCTTAACCTTCTGCACTCCAAAGAATAAAGACCTAACTTGTTCAACCTTTCTCTGTAACTTAGTTGCTGAAACCCAGGCAACATTCTAGTAAATCTCCTCTGTACGCTCTCTATTTTGTTGACATCCTTCCTATAATTAGGCGACCAAAATTGTACACCATACTCCAGAATTGGCCTCACCAATGCCTTGTACAATTTTAACATTACATCCAAACTTCTATACTCAATGCTCTGATTTATAAAGGCCAGCACACCAAAAGCTTTCTTTACCACCCTATCTACATGAGATTCCACCTTCAGGGAACTGTGCACAGTTATTCCTAGATTCCTTTGTTCAACTGCATTCCTCAATTCTCTACCATTTACCATGTACGTCCTATTTTGATTTGTCCAGCCAAGATGTAGCACCTCACATTCCTTTAAACTCCATCTGCCATCTTTCAGCCCACTCTTCCAAATGGCCTAAATCTCTCTGTAGACTTTGAAAATCTACTTCATTATCCACAACACCACCTATCTTAGTATCATCTGCATACTTACTAATCCAATTTACCACACCATCATCCAGATCATTGATGTACATGACAAACAACAGTGGACCCAACACAGATCCCTGCGGCACCCCACTAGTCACGGGCCTCCAACCTGACAAACAGCCATCCACCATTACTCTCTGGCATCTCCCATTCAGCCACGGTTGAATCCATCTTGCTACTCCACCATTAATACCCAACAATTGAACCTTCTTAACCAACCTTCCATGAGGAACCTTGTCAAAGGCCTTACTGAAGTCCATATAGACAACATCCACTGCTTTACCCTCATCCATTTCCCGAGTGACCTCTTCAAAGAATTCAAGAAGATTAGTCAAACATGACCTTCCAGGCACAAATCCATGTTGACTGTTCCTAATCAGACCCGGTTTATCCAGATGCTTATATATATTATCTCTAAGTATCCTTTCCATTAATTTGCCCACCACTGACGTCAAACTAACAGGTCTATAATTGCTAGGTTTACTCTTAGACCCCTTTTTAAACAATGGAACAACATGCGCAGTACGCCAATCCTCCGGCACTATTACCGTTTCTAATGACAATTAGAAACATAGAAACATAGAAATTAGGTGCAGGAGTAGGCCATTCGGCCCTTCGAGCCTGCACCGCCATTCAATATGATCATGGCTGATCATCCAACTCAGTATCCCGTACCTGCCTTCTCTCCATACCCTCTGATCCCCTTAGCCACAAGGGCCACATCTAACTCCCTCTTAAATATAGCCAATGAACTGGCCTCGACTACCCTCTGTGGCAGGGAGTTCCAGAGATTCACCACTCTCTGTGTGAAAAAAGTTATTCTCATCTCGGTTTTAAAGGATTTCCCCCTTATCCTTAAGCTGTGACCCCTTGTCCTGGACTTCCCCAACATCGGGAGCAATCTTCCTGCATCTAGCCTGTCCAACCCCTTAAGAATTTTGTAAGTTTCTATAAGATCCCCTCTCAATCTCCTAAATTCTAGAGAGTATAAACCAAGTCTATCCAGTCTTTCTTCATAAGACAGTCCTGACATCCCAGGAATCAGTCTGGTGAACCTTCTCTGCACTCCCTCTATGGCAATAATGTCCTTCCTCAGATTTGTAGACCAAAACTGTACGCAATACTCCAGGTGTGGTCTCACCAAGACCCTGTACAACTGCAGTAGAACCTCCCTGCTCCTATACTCAAATCCTTTTGCTATGAAAGCTAACATACCATTCGCTTTCTTCACTGCCTGCTGCACCTGCATGCCCACTTTCAATGACATCCATGCAGTCTTTAAATGTCTTCCATTGCATATCCACCGTCAACCCTTTTAGAATTAATTGCCAGTCAATCTTGGCCAATTCACGTCTCATACCCTCAAAGTTACCTTTCTTTAAGTTCAGAATCATTGTTTCTGAATTAACAATGTCACTCTCCATCCTAATGAAGAACTCAACCATATTATGGTCACTCTTGCCCAAGGGGGCACGTACAACAAGACTGCTAACTAACCCTTCCTCATTACTCAATACCCAGTCTAAAATAGCCTGCTCTCTTGTTGGTTCCTCTACATGTTGATTTAGATAACTATCCCGTCAGCACCCCTGCCAATTTGATTCACCCAATCTATATGTAGATTGAAGTCACCCATTATCACGGTTTTGCCTTTGTCGCACGCATTTCTAATTTCCTGTTTGATACCATCTCCAACTTCACTACTACTGTTAGGTGGCCTGTACACAACACCCACCAGCGTTTTCTGCCCCTTAGTGTTTCGCAGCTCTACCCATACCGATTCCACATCCTGCAAACTAATGTCCTTCCTTTCCATTGCGTTAATCTCCTCTCTAATCAGCAACGCTACCCCACCTCCTTTTCCTTTCTCTCTATCCCTCCTGAATATTGAATATCCCTGGATGTTCAGCTCCCAGCCTTGGTCACCCTGGAGCCATGTCTCCGTGATCCCAACTATATCATAGTCATTAATAGCTATCTGCACATTCAACTCATCCACCTTATTACGAATGCTCCTTGCATTGAGACACAAAGCCTTCAGGCTTGTTTTTACAACATTCTTACCCCTTATACAATTTTGTTGAAAAGTGGCCCTTTTTGATTTTTGCCCTGGATTTTACCGGCCTGCCACTTTTACTTTTCACCTTGCTACCTATTGCTTCTACCCTCTGTCTCTACGCTCACACATTTAAGAAACCCTTTCCCTTTAACTCCATCCTCCACTAGCCCATTCGACACCCCACCCCCCTTATTCAGTTTAAAACCACCGTGTAGCAGTGGCAGAAGATAGTGATTGAAATATTTCTGTCATAGCCCCTGCTATTTCTACACTAACTTCCCTCAATGTCCTAGGGAATATCCTGGAGACTTATCCTTTTATATATTTTTCAAAAGTGACAGTACTTCCTCTTCTTTGAATCTCATAGTTTCCATAGCTACTCTACTTGTTTCCCTTACCTCACATAATTCAATATCCTTCTCCTTGGTGAATAACGAAGAAAATAAATTGTTCAATATCTCCCCCATCTCTTTTGGCTCTGCAGATAACTGTCCACTCTGACTCTCTAATGGACCAATTTTATCCCTCGTTATCTTTTTGCTATTAATATAGCTGTAGAAACCCTTTGGGTTTACTTTCACCTTACTTGCCAAAGCAACCTCATATCTTTTAGCTTTTCTAATTTCTTTCTTAAGATTCTTTTTGCATTCTTTATACTCCTCAAGCACCTCATTTACTCCATGCTGCCTATAATTATTGTAGATCTCTCTCTTTTTCCGAACCAAGTGTCCAATTTCCCTTGAAAACCATGGCTCTTTCCAATTTTTACTATTTCCTTTCAACCGAACAGGGACATAAAGATTCTGTACTCTTAAAATGTCATCTTTAAATGTCCTCCATTTCTCCTCCACATCCTTCCCATCAAACAAAATGTCCCAATTCACTCCTTTTAAATCCTTTCGCATCTCCTCAAAGTTAGCCTTTCTCTAATCAAAAATCTCAACCCTAGGTCCAGTTCTGACCCTCTCCATAATTATATTGAAACTAATGGTATTGTGATCACTGGACCCGAAGTGTTCCCCAACACATACCTCCGCCACCTGACCTGTCTCATTTCCTAACAGGAGGTCCAGCACTGCCCCTTCTCTAGTAGGTACCTCTATGTATTGCTGCAAAAACTATCCTGCACACATTTTACAAACTCCAAACCATCCAGCCCATTTACAGAATGTGTTTCCCAGTCTATGTGTAGAAAATTGAAATCTCCCACAATCACTCCCTTGTGCTTACTACTAATATCTGCGATCTCCTTACATATTTGCTCTTCCAATTCTCGCTCCCCATTTGGCGGTCTATAATACACCCCTATAAGTGTTGCTACACCTTTCCTATTTCTCAGTTCCACCCAAATAGCCTCCCTAGACGAGCCCTCTAATCTATCCTGCCAAAGCACTGCTGTAATATCTTCCCTGACAAGCAATGCAACACCTCCACCTCTTACCCCTCCAATTCTATCACACCTGAAGCAACGAAATCCTGGAATATTTAGTTTCCAATCACAGCCCTCCTGCAACTGATCGCCACAACATCATACTTCCAGGTGTCAATCCAGGCTCTAAGTTCATCCACCTTTCTTACAATGCTCCTAGCATTAAAATATACACATTTAAGAAACCCACCCCCTCTTATTCTCTGTTTATTATCTTTTTCTTCTTTCTCCTCTACATTTTGTGTCCGAGTGCTACCCTTCTCTGCCTCCTGCCTCACACACGGACTACTAGCTTTCCCTATTTGAGTCCCTCCCCCCAACCGTTCTAGTTTAAAGTCTCCGCAGTAGCCTTTGCAAATCTCCCCGCCAGGATATTAGTCCCCCTCGGGTTCAAGTGCAGCCCATCCTTTTTGTACAGGTCGCACCTTCCACAAAAGAGGTCCCAAAGATCCAGAAACTTGAATCCCTGCCCTCTGCACCAGTCCTTCAGCCACGCATTTATCCTCCACCTCGCTCCATTCCTACTCTCACTGTCGCGTGGCACAGGCAGTAATCCTGAGATTGCTACCTTTGCAGTCCTTCTCTTTAACTCTCCTCCTAACTCCCTAAATTCTCCTTTCAGGACCCCTTCTCTTTTTCTACCTAATCATTTCACCTGTTTCTGCCTTTAAGGGACCCACATTTTTCTTTACTTATCTTTTTCTCTTAACATACCTAAATAAGCTTTTACTATCCTTCTTTATATTCTTGGCCAGTTTACCCTCGTACTTCATCGTTTCACCCCATATTGCCCTTTTTGTTACCTTCTGTTGTCCTTTGAAAGTTTTCCAAACCTCTGGCTTCCTGCTACTCTATGCTATGTTATATACCTTTTCTTTTAGTTTTATTCCATCCCCAATTTCCCTTGTCAGCCACGGTTACCTTTTACTCCCCTTGGAATCTTTCTTCTTCTTTGGAATGAAATGATGCTGCATCTTCTGGATTATGCCAAGAAATTCCTGCCATTGCTGTTCCACCGTCATTCCTGCTGGGATCCTTTTCCAGTCGGCCTTGGCCAGCTGCTCTCTCATGCCTTCATAGTCCCCTTTGTTCAACTGCAACACTGACACTTCTGATTTAACCTTCTCCCTCTCAATGGAATCCCTCTCTAGGATGGAACTCGGCCGCAGAGCTGTGAGATACAGAGAGACCTGGGTACCTAGTGTCTGATTCACAAAAATACAGATACAGCAAGGCTAACCAAATGTTATTGCCGATTGCAAGAGGAATCGAATACATAAACAGGAAAATGGAAACACAAAGAACTTTAAATGTTGGAAAAAAGGCTTCAGTAAAACACAAAGGTGCTGGAGGAACTCAGTGGGTCAGCCATATTGAAGATGCAATGTGAGTGAATGGATCTGCAGCAAGAGATGGAAGGTTGCGAAGATCAGAGTAATGACACTACATTTCTACCCATTCCCATCCAACTATCCATCAGTGAGGTTCATGTCCAGGATGTTCTAGATATCTTGAGGAAATCCTAAGACCTTAACTAAATGCATGTACTTTCCACAGTGTGAAGCCTATTTGGTTATATCATTGAATGATTCAAAAATGTCTAGGAGCTTGGTCACAAATGACCTCACATGGCATTGACTACACATTGCATCTCAATAACTATAATCTTATAATATTCCCGATGTTCTGGATGAAGATGAAATTGGTTAAACAGTTTCCCATTTTCACTGCAGATTTCACTCCAAATAGGAAGCACACTTGAGATGATGTGCAACAAGAAAGGTTGAGAAGTATGTTGGGATAGGTTTGTACTGGAAAGGAATCTGCTTTGAACTCATTGGCGGGGGTTGCATCTTATATACAGTCTGCAGCAGATGCCAAATGGAGATGAACTTGTGGGAGTGATCAGATTCTTCATAATGCCTCTGACATCATGATGACAGTCACCTGTGGCTTGTGGCAAACAATGAATCAATCGCACTGTTCTCAGTTTCTATTATTGCACTGAGACATAGATGGTCTCCACATTGAAAGCTATCCTTCTGCCCTGTGGCTGGATCTGCCAGGATCACTATACTACACTACAATCAATGCACTCTTGCACTTGTTTATTATTGTGCTTATGTGTACCGTATTTCCCCGCAGCCAGCCACGGTGTCCTTCGACACAGGCACAACCGGTGGAGGTGGTGGTTGGCGGGTAGCTACTGGGCGGAAGGCTGGCTGCTCCCTCGGGCTCTCTCTCTCTCTCTCTCTCCTATTTATGTGATCTCCCTGAGCCAGGAAGTCCCCGTCCCTCAGACCTGAACCGCACAGTGCATTGTGGGACAGGCGAAGATGGAGGCTCCCCAGTCCTCATTGCCTCCTTGAAGGAGTTTCACATCTTCCTTTCTATTGACCTAAACCAAACCCTTGATCCTGTCCCGCCAGCATTTTTTTCAAAATTTAACAACTCAAAATGGAGGTGCGTCTTCAACGCAGGTGCGTCTTCGTCGCCGGGAAATACGGTAGTATGATTTTACTGAATTGTGCAAAATAAAGAATTTCACTGTTTCCAGGTAAATGAGACAATGATGTACCATCGAAGCAGGAGCCAACCTCTTCCCACCTGAAGGTAGGCTCATGCCTCCCACTGTGAAAGATTGGAAGGTTTTTGCATGATCCATGTCTCTTGTCAACTGCCCATCATAATTTACAGAGGATCATACAACATGGAACAGTCCCTTCAGGACATTGAGTCTACCACAATCACAAAGCTTCTATTTAAACTATTCCTACACTAATCCACATATTCCCATCATTTGATGCCAGATTCTGCCACTTATCTACACACTAGGAGGCCAAATAATCAAAGGGCCTGCATGATTTTGAAATTCAGGAGAAGACTGGAGCATCTGGAGGAAACCCATTTGGTCATGTATTGTCAACTGCACACATACAGCATCCAAGATCAGAAATTATCCGTGTTGCTGGTGCTGTGACACGGCGACACAATCACCCACTTTTGAAGCTGCTAAACCATACTACCCGTTGGGTGTTGAAAAGGATGATATTTAAGAAACGGAGCAATCCCAGTAGAAGGAATTGAACACATTTTAATTAAAAGTTGCACCATTTCTCTCTGCGTTTTGTGTTGGTTTTTTTTTGCATAAAAGCACTTCGCTGCTTCCACAAATTACTGATATAACAAGAGATTCCATAGCCGGAATAAAATGCCTTTTGTCTAAGGGGTTGAACCATAATGAACAGCAACAGTGAAAAAAACAAACAACACCTTTGGAAATCTGCAACAGGTAATTACCAGTTCATGACAGGACTGGTTTACTTTCAATCCTTCAAATATTACCAGCTCCATACAAAGGTCTCGTGCACTTCCACATAACACGCAGTCTTCACATCTGCTAATAGCTATTTTGACTGAAAGTTGGAGAGTACTGGGCGAATTTTCTCGCCATTAAAATGCTGCTGAAAATAAGGGTCAACTGAAAATTTCAAAGCCAAGATTGATGGAACTTCATTAAGCAACTTATATTACATGTCACGGAACAAGGGTAGAGAGAAAGATATTAAATTACAGATCAGCCATGATCTGATTCAATGAGGGAGCAGGCTCAAGAAGCTATGCAGGTCTGTTGCTGTTTCTATTTTGTAGAAGTACTGAAATGTACTTCAGAAAATGTTTAGTTAAGAACTATTTTTCTTCTAAGTTGATATAATTGATAGGAGTATACTGCCTCTGCAAGAGGATGGAATGAGGAAAACAAATCAGCTGTATAGAAAGTCATTCCCAGTCAGTAACACCAAGTGTGCCTTATAGTTGCATCAGCCCATTCTTCTCTGGTTCCAAAATTCAGAGCTACCAGGAATTAATTTTGAGGCAATTTACAACATGGTTACATAACTACACTGCATTTATTACTACCAAAGGCAGTTGTATTTCCAAAGATTTTACCAATCTGACATTTCTTTGGCACAACGTTTTTCCTTCCATTATTTATTATGTAAAGGTATTTGTGTGTTATGATTGTGTTTATAGTTTGTTTGGTTGTTTGGTTGTTTGTCTTTTTGCACAAAAGTCCGCGAGCATTGCCACTTTCATTTCACTGCACATCTCGTATGTGTATGTGACAAATAAACATGACTTGACTTGTCTTGACAATGCGCAGAGGTAGAACTGTTGCCTCATGGAGTCAGAAATCTGGGTCGATCCTTACCACTGATGCTGTCTGTTCAGAGTTTGTATGTGCTCCCTGTGACCAGGTGGGTTTTCTACGGGTGCTCCGGTTTCCTCCAACATTCCATGGACGTACAGGTTTGTAGGTTAATTGGTTTCTGTAAACTGCCCCTAGAATGTAGAATGAGGAAGTGGGATAACATAGTGTATGGGTGATCGATGGTTGGCGTGAACTCGGTGGGCCAAAGGACCTGTTAACACACTGTATCTCGGGACTAACCTTAAAACTAAACTAAACAAAAGCCACTCCCAAAAACATTAGGAAATATACTTCCTTGTCACTAGCTTAACAATGTGACTCCAAGATAACTAAATGGTACAAATATTTATCATTCTTAGGTCAAAGGTCTGACTGATAAGCATTCCTCAGGGTCACCACCTCTGCATAAACCATTATTTTCACTGATTTCTGTTTCCTTTTCCAGTTGCCTTTTCCTGTCTCCCACCGAGTCAAATCTTGAAATTGTATCACCTATTTTCCAATGACTCAATAAGCAAGTTCGGTATTCTGACTGCGCATGCCCAGGTCATAGGTCAGTCGCGATAAACATTCTCGACAGCCGTGCTGCTGCATGAATACAGACCTGCGTTTCATCCATAGTCAGGATCGAAACAATGCAAGCGCTGTTGAATTGCTACAGGACCGTCCCCGTACCCTCCCGAGTGTCCCATCTCTGTCCGGGGGCAGCCGGAGATGTTCGGGGTGACCCTGGACTGATGGGAGTCAGACGGGAGGGGCGGCCCAGTGTTACAGCCAGTGTGGAGAAGAAGCGCTAACTCCAGCTCAACTCTGCCTGCCTCGCCGTGTTAACCGACAGCCCTGGACTGATGGGACCTAATTGTTGTTGAGACTTAAGGTTGATGGGAAGTAACTATTCCTGAACCTGGAGGTCTGGAGGCAAGACACCTCTGCCAGCAGCGGTGTTTTCTCTTGATATTGCACTGGACATAAGTTGCTTCAAGCTCCAGACTCAGGGACCAGAGAGCTGTCCATTGTGATACTACAAGATAATTAAATGTAGTGAATCATTGCTTCTTTTTAAATTATCTATTCAGATTCTGTGCTCTGGAATTTTTGACTTCCTTGGAAATGTTTTCAAAATGTAGTCATCTTAATGTATTGTGATGTTAGTTTATCATTTAGATGATCAATCCTCTCTGAGTTGGATGAGATTCTGGAGGACATCATCTATGAGTGTGATGAATTCTGAAAAATATAATGATCGAAGTTTTATTTTATCATACCTTTTTGAGCATCATAAGGAAGGTGCAAAAAGATGGAATTAAAAACGTGCAGTGCATTCAATAGAATTTTTGATTTGTTTTTGAAAGTTGGTTAATTAGTATGAAATATTCTGGTCAAAAAATTGTGGATAAATACTTGAAAGGGAAATATTTGTAAAGGGATGCACTGATTGGTAGCTTTTCCAAAGAGACCAGATCAAACAGTGGATCAAAGCCCTTCTTTCAGTTTCAGAGATGAATCCATCTATGAAATAATTATTATCCTTAAGTTAAGGGATCCAGTCATTAAGGTCTGTTCTTACAGTCTGTTATCTTTAAAAGTTTCAATATTCTTTAAAAGCTTCCTTTGAATTGAAATTTTTGGTATAGCCAAATTCAGAAGATCATTCATTCATGAGCCATTGAACACAAAGTCTAGCCTGCACCATCATAAATGCTACTGATTTGCTGAAATATGGCCCACTCTCACACATTGACAGTTACACCAGACTGATTCCTGAAATGCCAGGACCATTGTAAAAGAAAGGATTGTGTGTATATTCACGACAGTTACGAGAAAGAGAGTAGATCTCATTGACGTACAAAATGCTGACAGGGCTTGACAGGCTGGATGTCTTCCAGCATCAGTGGGAGCGGTGTAGACCCCAGGTAACACCTTCAGGACATGGGGTAAGACCGAGATGAGAGGTGTCCTCACTCACAGGATGGTGAGCCTATGAAATATGCTACATCCGAAGAAGTGTCTCGGCCTGAAACTTCAACCATTCCTTCTCTCCAGAAATGTTACCTGTCCCGCTGAGTTACTCTAGCATCTTGTGTCTATCTTCGGTGTAAACCAGCATTTGCAGTTCTTCCCTACACTTAAGACTGTTACATCATAGTCACTGAATAAAGCATAAACCTAAGGAGATAGATTTATCAACAGAAAGTCATAATGGGTTAAGGGGAGAGAAGGGGAATATGATATTGAGATAAAAGACCGGCAGTGAATCTTTGTCCCTGCGTCTATTTTTTCCACACTTTTATTATTTTGAGGATGAATAGTCAAACTTGTCCAATATCCAATATCCTGTAAAAAAAAAAACATGTATCCCTCAACCAGGTGCTGCGAGGGGAATTTGAACCGGATACCGATGTTCTTCTAGATGGGAGATGTTACACATTTGGAAGGTATTGTCAAATAAATGTCAATGTTCCTGGAGTGCATTGTTGACAGTTGAAAGTAGTTTGGACTAATCTCAATCAGCCTGCAAATAAACCATATTCCCTGCATTTTCATGTGTCTATCAAAAAGACTTTTAAACGGCACTGCTATATCTGCTTCCACCACCACCCTAGCAATGCCAAGCTGAAAAGTGAAAGTGGGTCAGGCCCTCAACTGGGTGAGTGACGGTGTGGTTCTAGTGAGTGGAACTAATCTGAGCTGAGCCAGAATGAGCATGTCGAGGAGAGTGGCAGGGGGAGTGGGCCGGGCTGCTGAGTTATCGTAACCTACCCTGCCGGCACCAAGTTCAATGGGTGTTAATGCCAGTGACTGTCCTGAAATTGGCTCCGCAGTGGACGCGGTGTGTAGGAAGGAACTACAGATACTGGTTTATACTGAAGATAGACACAAAATGCTGAAGTAACTCGGCAGGTCAGGCAATATCTCTGGATAAAAATAATAGGTGATGTTTCTGGTCTGAACCGTTCTTCAGGCTGAAAGATGGGGGGGGGGGGGGGTGGGGGGGGACTGGAGACGAGAAAAGACCAAATTAAAATAGGACCCGACAACAGATTACATCAGGAAGGGTGTAATTCGTGATAGTCCATTATTGGCTGGGAAAGCTGTGCTAACAAAGGTTCAGTCCTGTCCAACCTGGCATTATTATTCGTATGGCCATATGGTGACCACACATTTCACTGTACCAATTGGTACATGTGACAAATAAATGTATCTTGTATCTTGTATCACCAGTGCAAAATAATCACCACTTTGGAGCACAAGAGACTGAAAAAACTGGAATCCTGAACAAAAAACAAACTCCTGGATGGATCCAGCATCTATGGGATCAGCACCGTGCCCTGCTTGAGACAAATTAAGCCAATTTGTATAGATGGCCGTCTTGGTCGGCATGGACCACTTGGGCTGGAGGGTTTGGTTCACTGACTTTATGACCACCCCCGATAGCAGCTTGAGGTACCTACCAGTCTCTGTAAAATCTTGCCCTGCAAATCACATTTAAATTCTCCCCCTCTGGCCTTAAAGCTATGCCCTGTTGTCTTTGACATTTCCAACCTGGGGAAAAAAAGGTTCTGAATCTCTACCCCATCTATACCTCCCATGATTGTATAACCTTCTATCAATTCTCCCACAGCCTCCCGAGCTCCCATGAAAACAATCCAAGTGTGTCCAAACTCTCCTTACAGCTAATACCCGTTAGTATTGTCAGTCAGCATCTTACCACAATGTCTTCTGCACCCTCTCCATAACATTCACATCCTTCCAGTAACGGGGCAATCAGAACTCCACACAATACTCCAAATCATTTTAATGCTTTTCGACTTCCAATTAAATCTTGCCCCTCTATCCTTTAAACCTATGTCCTTTGGTTATGATTCCGCTACCCTGGATAAAAGTGCATTAACCCTGTCTAATCCCCTCATGATTTTATAACCTCTTTTTAATCACCCCTCAGCCTCCTCTGCTGTAAGGAATAAAGTCCTCGTCTGCCCAACCTTTCTCTAGTTCTTATATTTAGGTAGGGATGTTTTACCGCCTCAAAGAGGCCATGGATACCTGTTAATTTTGTTGTTGTTAAATCTGTTTCAATAAAATTGGCACGTATTGCAGATCAAAAAAGGGTAGGCATCAATATAAGGATACAACAACATATTATTTATGCAGTACCTTTAGCATAGTCCCAGGGTGCACTTCAACAAGCCTATTAGTCAAAATCTGTTCCTCAAGTTTAGGCTGAGTAACCAAGAGTTTTGTTTTAAAAAAGTTTCAAGGAGCATCTTAAAGTGGGGAAGAGAGTTAAAAAGATTTAGGGAAAAAAATTCTATAGATTAGGCACCTGGTAGCTGAAGGCTCTGTCACCAATAGAGAGAGGATTAAAACTGGGATCATGATATAGCTGAGATCCCACAGGAGCTTTCGTGCTGGAGATTACTGAGAAGCCTAGTTTTTAATCCTTTATTATGCAACCTTCTTCAGATCCGATCAGATACACACCCAATTTGCTGGAAACCAGACTTTCCATTTAACAGCTGCCGAACATACCTGTTTATTTAAAATGAGTGAACGTAACCATGAAATAAGCAGATTGAGTAAATTCCAGATAAAGGCAGTGCATGCGATATCCCGTGGCACAATTTCAAGGACAGAATGCAACAGTTTAAACATGTGCAATGCGTGTTAAGTGAGAAAAATAGATTAGAAGTGAATTATCCAAACAAAACCCAGAGGTGAAACAGAATGAACTGCTTTACGTAAATTACTAATCTTCCCAAATAATCAGGTTGTACATTTTATGTAAGTAATCCCATCTGAAATTACAAAATGAGAAGCTACAATTTTCATCTGTTAACCTGTTAAATGATCTAATTAAAAATACATTTTATTCCTTGAAGTTAGGTATTGAAGCTGTGATATCAATGTGATTTTAACTAAGACAGTGACATTGTAAGGTCTAAACAATGTTTCCACAAATACATATTTCTGGTTTCTAATCACCCAATTTGATTTTCCAAAACACCAATAAAATTGTTATAGTCAGTCTTAAATGGTTTAATTAGCACCCAGTTTAACTCTTAAGTGGGTACACAAAATTGCTGGGGAAACTCAGCGGGTGCAGCAGCATCTATGGAGCGAAGGAAATAGGCAACGTTTCGGGCCGAAACCCTTCTTCAGACTGACCGTTCAGAGGGGGAAAGATTAGAGTGAGACAGGGGAGTGGAGAAGTTGAGGCGGTTGACGTCGCGGCGGCAGTTCTAGATAAAGAGTTCCAGAGCCGGGACTTTATGAGGGGGGTTCCACGAGGAGGGGGTGCGTTGGAGACGGGAAAAGGGGTCATCATTGGGGGGCGAGGACTCCTTCCCATGGAAGTGCGCTGTGAGGCGGAGACGACGGTAGAAGCGCTCCAAGTCATGGTGGGCGCGGAACTCATTGAGATGGGGACGGAGGGGGACAAAGGTAAGACCTCTGCTGAGGAGTTCAGAGGGGGAAAGATTAGAGTGAGACAGGGGAGTGGAGAAGTTGAGGCGGTTGACGTCGCGGCGGCAGTTCTGGATAAAGAGTTCCAGAGCCGGGACTTTATGAGGGGGGTTCCACGAGGAGGGGGGAAAACTCTTAAGTGGCATTGATTACAGTGCAGTAGATGTCCATGCTGATGGAAGGAACAAACTGAAACAGTTGCTATTTAGAATGGCTACCTTACTATCTAAGAATGACTCTTGGTGATGCAGTTCTTTCATTTTTTAATCTTCAAATTTCTTAATGCCCCTGTTCCTCCTTATCACCATTCCTCCTCCAGCGCTGGAGCCTTTCACAATTTCTGCACTTGTCGAATTATCTTGAATATCCCTAATTTTCATTGTTCTTTCATTGGCAGCCATGCCTTCAGCTGATAACCTATATTAGGAAATGTCCTCTCCAAACCTGACCTCCATCTCATTCTTTCCTTTTCATAAGTTCCTTTAAACCAACCTCTTTTCACCAAGCATTTGATCGCCTGATCTATTTCGCCACGAGTCAAGTTTCATCTGACAATGCTTCAGTGATGCATTTTCAAATGTTTTACTCCACTAACCGCATTATATAAATACAATTAAATATAAGGGCAGACTCAAGAGACTGCAGATAGTGGAATCTTGAGTTTTAAAAAACTGCTGGAGGTTGTCCTGAGTTTCTGCATGTTGCTGTTGAGTATATAGATTGGAATGCCTCGAGAAAGTATCTTTAAATTGCTCATTTTATACCCATTGGACATTAAGTGCTTCAGAAACAATTAATTTAATTTTGAAGAGTAGTCATTATTGTAATATAGGAAATAAAGAATCTAATTAAAATGAGGCAATGCCCCATTAACAGTAATTAAATGACTGAGTCAGCAAAATGTCTTTTCCAATGGGTATGATGGAATGATATGTATTGCCCAGCATATTAGGGAGAACTATCCTGTCTTCGAAAGGTGGCAAGTTCACAAAATGTATTGAAAACAAATTATATTGTGGTATTGTGCTTTAAAATATCACCCCTATCATACCAAAATTTAGGCAAAGCTTTTTAGACAGAAATGAAAAGAAATACATTGTGAAATTTGTGTTTTTTCATGTTTTGTACATATTTTTATATAATGACTTTATATCTTACTTTGAAAAATTGATCTTCTCAATTTGCATTCATTGCCCTTTGGCTGCCAGTTTCCTGGTCTCATTACATTGATTTTGTTAAACAAGACACAGCTCTGTTAGAATTATAGAATAAATTGTCCAAATATTTCTACATATGGAACAAAAAATTTGTGACTGTTTACAAAATGACAGCTATATGGAGAACATAATTATATGTTGTGTAGAATTTGCTGGAATTGGATCTGTCACGTAATGCTATTAGCTTGTCATCAGTCTAACAAATACCGGATGACTACATATAGTAACAACTATAAGGCATCTTGGTTGGCATGGACAAGCTAAGCTGAAGAGCCTGTTTCCATGTTGTATGACTAATAGGTAGCTGTGCAGAATGATAATGGTTGACTAATTCTCTCTCAAAAAAGGTTACTCCCCACGCTGGATAAATTGTCTTTATGTATATAATTTATCCTATCTTCCATTCACTGGAATTTTCTGGTGGAAAATTATCTCAATGTTATTGGAAGAAGTTGGTGTTGTTTCTGTTTCCTTTGCTTTTTAAGTAGACGTTGTTTCTAACTAATTTGGCAATTTCCTATGGAAAAGACTATATGCCTTGTTTCCTTTGACCACTCCCCCTTACATTCAACCCATTGTCAATTGCAACTCCACCCGTACTTAGGGTGCAGGAGTTCAGCAAGTTCAGCAAGTACAGGAGAGTTGTGTGGAAATTCTACTTTTACATGTTTTCATGCGTGATTTTAGTTGTATGTATAACACATAATGAATATTCTCAAAATATTCATAAGAATAAAATCAAGGTACAGAATAATTTTAAAAAAGTCAAACATGGAGAAACAAGGAACTGCAGATGGTTTACACAAAAGGACACAAAGTGTTGTAGTAACTCAGTGGGCCAAGTAACATCTCTGGAGAATATGGATAGGTGATGTTTCAGGATGGGACCCTTCAGATGTGTCTGAAAAAGGGTCCCGACCGATCCATGTTCTTCAGAAATGCTACAATGCAGCTTTGAGCTACTGAGCTGCTTTGAGCTCCAAAAGCACAAAATTGAGCTTTAAAAACCACAATGACATCCAGGCTGACACAGTGGATATCTACAGACCGTCCATGATATGCATGTTCAAAATGGGAGTTTGCAGCATAGAACCCGGTGGGGGAGGCAGTAGGAAAGGTGAACCAAGGAAGAAAACACCCAGGTAAATAGGTATGTGGGCGTTGGGCAGATCTCCAATTCCAGGTAACCCACTTCCCCTGAGTTCCTTTCCTACTCCCACCAGTCCACCCAGGATATCTCTACCTTTCTTCACCATTCCCATCCCTTTGTCTCTCATTACCAACTCATCACACTCTCCCACCTGGTTCCATCTGTCCATCACCCACAGACCGATTTACCTGGATTTCTTGTCTCTTGGTTCGCCTTTCATTTATCCTCCCCGCCTTCTGCCATCTGCACATAATTTCTACCATATCTCATTCCTCCCATCACCCACCAACATCTGTCACACCCCTCCCTCATCCTCTTTTGCTAAATAGGTCCACCTGCTCATTCACCCCCAATCCCTCCCCACTGATGTCTCCACATCCATGGCTGGCTCAGTGTCTCACTGAGCAGACCAGCATCTGTCTCACCCCTCCCTTTCACTTCTACATACCAGCTATCTTCATTCCACAGTCTCAGTCCTGATACAGGGTCTCGACCAAAATTGTCAACCATCCCTTTGCCTCCACAGATACTGCATGTGCTGCTGAGTTTGGCCAGCGGTTTGCTTTTCGCTAACGAATCAATGTAGTGTACGAGACTTGCCTGGGTGAGTGTAACTCCAACAACTCTCGAAAAGCTCAACACTATCCAGAATAACCAGGTGCATGGGATCAGAAACCCTTTGGTCACTAGCCTTGTATGCCATTAAAATATAAATAATACTGTTTCTACCTCCTTGCTCTACCCCCATAGAGGTTGATAAAATTATGAGAGGCACAGATCGGGTAGATAGTTTAACTGATGCACTGTGATTTCAGCTATGCAGTCATAAGCTACATTAAATAACAACACTTCAAAACTTCTTCAGTGATTCGCCTAAAATCCCAATCAAATTACCTGAAAGAACAAGATGCATTAGGGCCTTGTCACTGCCTGCTCCCCCCCCCCCCCCCCCCCCATCCCCCCTCCTCTCAAAGTCCCCACCAAAGATCACAGAGTTTCCAGCATCTGCAGTTCCTTCTTAAACATAGAGTATTCTCTAGTATCTTTGGTCCCCGCCCCCATCTTTTGAGGTTTGGATGCTACCTCATTTTGGAAATATGTCAACATTTTTTGTTCCATTGGATGCTTGCAACTCTGTATGTACCAGCAATTGAATAGGCACTGAAACGATGTGGACCGCAGCAGTCAGAAAATAGATCACCAATCTTCACTAATCTTGTTAAGCAGAGCTGCCAACATTGGGTGAGAGTTGGGAGTGAGAAGTTACGAGAGACCAAGCCTGAGGGAGCATAGCAACCGAGTGGGGTGGGGGTGGGGGGGAGGGGAGGTGGGAGGGTGTGGGAGGAGAGAGAGGGTGTGGGAAACAGTTAGACTGATACATGGATAGGACAGGTTTGGAGGGATAAGGACCAAAAGCAGTTAGTGTAGCTGGGACATGTCGGTGGGTGTGGGCAAGTTGCGCCGAAGGGCCTGTTTTCACACTGTATCACTCTATGACTACATTATACCTCCACCATGCATGAATGCTTCAAAATCAAGTGGTCGAGTTTTATTGCCATATACTCAAGCATAGAAACATAGAAAATAGGTGCAGGAATAGGCCATTCAGCCCTTTGAGCGAGCACTGCCATTCAATATGATCATGGCTGTTCATCTAAAATCAGTACCTCTTTCCTGTTTTTTCTCGTTATCAGCCGTAGGTATTCGGGGCATCAGGTAATTCGGGACGTTTTTTCCAGCATGACAAAAAATCTCCACGAGTAAAAAGATAGTCGGGAGGAGAAAGATTGCAACATTTAATGCCCCGAGTACTTACGGCCGATATATCTACGGACTCCTACGGACCCGTTATGAACATTCTCCGAGTTTGAATTTCGGGAGAATTGGTGAGCAGCTCGGGAAAGTGGGACAGGCCCTTAACTCTCTCTTGAAAACATCCAGTGAATTGGCCTCCACTGCCCTCTGTGGCAGAGAATTCCACAGATTCACAACTTTCTGGGTGAAGAAAGTTTGTCCTCATCTCAGTCTTAAATGGCCTACCCCTTATTCTTAAACTGTGTGACCCCTGGTTCTGAACTTCCCCAATATCGCGAACATTTCTCCTGCAGTTACAGTAAGTGAAAATCCATCAGGCAAGCAGGATGCTTTCTCCAGCCACCCCCATTTGAAGGCCACTATCTTCCACCGTTTCTACCCAGTGCTTGGTACTTACTTCCAGCAGCCACTGGTTGTCCTCCAGGATGCACCGAGCCGCAACTTGGTCCATGCCGGTCACCAGGGCGAATTCGGCACAGACTCTCATGGCAGCGGCGCAAAGCTTCCGACGCCTCCGACGTCCCGGGACTCTTCCATTGAGACTGCTCCATGGCCGGAGCTGCAGCGAGCGACTCATCAGCCCGGCAAACAATCGCCAGCCCCGGCTCCCCGTCCGCATCAGTCCCACGCCGCTGCTTCTGCATCCATCACTCCCTCAGCCCCGGCTCTCCAACACCTGCGGCCATGCAGTTGATATGCGTTTTTTAATTTTCGTTGAACACAGAATTTCTCACGACAGCGTGAGAAATTTGTGATCAGCATGAGAGCGTGAGAATTTGGCCAAATGCATGATTCTCACGCTCAATGCGTGGGAGTTGGCAGCCTTGTGTTAAGAATGGACAATAAATGCTTCTCTTGCCAGTGATAGCTTTCTCGTGAGAAATTATGTTTTATTTTTACATTACTGAACCAAAGCATTTGGTGGATTGTTTACACATTCCAGTTTATCTTCCCATTATATTTAAACATATATTTAATTGGCTATTATATCAATTCTCCACTTTTAACAATATACATTTCATTTAATGTGTATAAATTGCAATGATCTCCTGCACCAAACTGTATTGCATCTTGAGGCCTACTGGTGTTGTGGCCCTACGCCAACTTCAATGTTCACAGTTCAATCACAGCCAACGATTTTATGTAGTGTTCCATCATTGCCAATGTGGAAATATGTCCCATTGTTTGTATCAATTTAGTGCTATTGGCAACACTCTTGTTTCTCAGTTAGAATGCAGCAAGCCAAAGTTATCATAAAATCAAGGAGAACAAGTGGCCATTAGACCTCTCATGCCAATGCCAGCACTTTGAAAGATATGCCAGATCATTCCTTCCACCTTTCTCTTCCTACATGTAATGCTCAAATTGTCCAATTGTCTTTTGAAAATGTCTATTAAATCTGCTTGCATCACCCTTTCAAGTAATATTTTAGTTTAGTTTAGAGATACGGCGTGGAAACAGGCCCTTCGGCCCACCAAGTCCGCGTGGCCAGCGATCCCCGCACACTAACACTATTCTACACACACTAGGGACAATTTTACACTTATATCAAGCCAATTAACCTATAAACCTGTACGTCTTTGGAGTGTGGGAGGAAACCAAAGATCTTGGAGAACATCCACGCGGTCACAGGGAGAACGTACAAACTCTGTACAGACAGTACCCGTAGTCGGGATCGATCGCAGGTGTCTGGTGCTGCAATGCGCTGAAAGGTAGCAACTCTACCGCTGCGCCAGTATGCAGATCTAGCAGATCTTAACTCATGTCCCTCATATCCCTTTATGAATTACATTAAATCGGGCTTCTTTGTTTACCAAACCTCCCTCCCTTAGACATAATTGCTCTTTATTTCTATATCAAAACATTTCAAAATGTTGAGCATTTTCTCAAAGAACAATTTCACCTCTTCCTGTACTTTGTCGTATAACTGAAGCCTTTCACCCCAAATAAATTCTGATAAATTAACTGCACCTCCTTCAAACACTACACATCACCAGTTATGCATTCCATTCAATGGAACTCGACATCAAAGGAGAATTTACTGAGAAGAATGAAGGAAAGGCTAGGTTGTTGAAAGCAAGCAAGCAAAGAACGTTTGCAAAATACCTGCAGAGCAATGAATATCTCCATGAGATGTCCTTGGAGACATCGCCCAAGAATTGTACTTAACCTGCAACTGTAATTATCTTGTTGTTCAAGAAGGAACTGCAGATGCTGTAATTATCTTGCTTGTTTAGCACTGGCAACAAAAATGCAATTTCCCCTCTCATAACTAATTTTCCTATTGTTCTGGGCTTTGCTAGATTTGTTTTATGCACAGGTGAGTGTGATAAACCTGAACGCTTAATTGTTCTGTCATTGCCATCTCGGCAGCTTGACTCCTGGTATTTGTTAACCAACCATTGGCATGATGCCAGACTTTACAGGTGAAGATCACAGTCTTCCCAGGCTTGCAGGCATATCGTGGAATACACCATGACTCACAATTTAATGGAGCAAGGCTCCTCACTATGTACTTGCTTAGCTATACTTGCTTCCGTCAGCTCAAAGCCTTTTCCCTCCAAGCTGTTGGAAATGTAAGTTCATAACGGGATATCTGGCACCTCGGTGAACAACTGGGTTCACAATCTGTCTCCTTAACCTGTAACATTTAGGCATTGAGTGGAAGGATTAAGAATGTGGAATAATTAAATTATATCGGTTACAGGAATGAGAAAGAAAAATTGGATTGCGAGAGAGGAAACAGACATGGGAAATGAAGAAGAAAAATTAAAAAATCTCCACCAAACAACCTATTGAAATGAGATGCAACATTTATAATTGTATACCAAGAATCCTTAAAAAGCTAAAGTAAAGCTACATCATCAGGGGTGTCATCCTTCGGCTAAGATTTAAACCAAATTATTGTTAATCAGAATTGAACATGCTTCCCGTAGCAAATAAATCAAAGAGCCCTTTGCAATTCTGGAAAATGCAGAGTTTTGGGGGGAAATTTGACCTGCAGTCATCATCATCATCATCATCAAAACTAATGTCATTACAGCTGGTCATAGGATCTTGACTCGCATAACATAACCTAAATAATAATAAAGAATTTTGAGATAATGACATTCAAATCACTTTGTAATGCTGTAAGTTGCTACAAAATTGAGTGGTGGGGGGTTGGAGACAGATTCAAAAGTAACTTTTGTAAAACATATTGAATTACTACACAAAAGAGGAAACAAATTATAAGAATTTAGGAAGAAGCAGTAGAGTGAGACTAACAGAATTGCATTTTAAAGTACTTTCCTGTTCTAAATTGTTTTCTGGCCCATCAATTAAGGCCTTTCGTTATCGCAATTGTTTGTTTTGCCTACAATGTCTAAAATACCAGGCTCGTAATCCATAAATCTGGAATAACAATCCAATAAGCAAGTTCGGTATTCCGAAAAACGCAAGGAATCATGGGATTTGTCAAAGGTCAAATGTTATAAATAAAAATCGAACGAAGCGCTGTAGATTCAGTGAGTATAGTGTATAGTGGGGGGGGGGAGGGAGACGGGGAGAGACTGGACCAGCTCTCGGCAGCTGCATGTACACAGCACCATGCCTCATCCGCAGCCAGGATCGAACCCCGTGTCCCCAGCGCCACAGCGCTGCCGACCCGCCACTGGACCGGTCCCCGGCCCCCCCCCTCCCACTCAGGTGTCCCATCCCCGCCTGGAGGTGGCCGGAGACGTCCGGACCGACGGGACACAGGCCCCTAGGCCCACAGCCAGCGCAGAGAAGTGCCAACCCCAGCTCACCTCCGCCTCTCCCGCCGGGCCAACCGACAGCCCAGACCAACGACACCAGAGGCACCAGGACCACAGCCATCGCGGAGAAGAAGTGACAACTCCAGCCCAACCCCGCTCCAACTCCAGGTGGGCCACTACGGCGAAAAAATGCCAGTTCGCCCACGGCCCGGCCGAGCTCCGCTTCCTCAGCCGCCACCCCAAGTACAAGACGGAGCCACACCTTGCACACCACTGGCTTCTGCCCCTACGGTACCCGCTGCCACTTCACCCACAACCCCGAGGAGGAGCGAGGGCCCCGGCCTCACCTGCGTCAGACTCCAGCCTGGGCTCGGCCCCCTCCGGCCTGGCGCTCGACTGGGCCAGGCTGCGGGCGGCCTTCGGCCCCGACCTGGAGTTGGAGCTGGCCCGGACTCTGGGCTTGGGGCTGGGCAAGTGAGGGGGAGGAGGTTGCTGCTGCCGCCAGCACCACCAACAGCATCAGCAGCTCCACAGACTCTCACTCCGACCAGGACGACTCCAGCAGCAGTGGCTCCAAGTCGCCCGTCTTCGAGCAGGGCCGGCGGCTGCCCATCTTCAGCAGGATCTCAGTGTTGGACTGAGGGGATGGAGGTGGAGGTGGAGGGCTGCTGGCCAACACGGCGGGGCAGGCAGAGCCGAGCTAGAGCGAGCGGCTGCAGCGCCGGCTGCAAGTCCAGGCCTCCCCGCCAGCCCGGGGCCACCCCGGATACCTCCGGACAGGGACGGGACACCGGGGAGGGGACGGGGATGGCCCAGCTTCAACTCAACAGCACCTGCAGCGACAGTGAGGCAGGCCCGACCCCGACCATGGACGAAACGCAGGCCTGCACACAATGCAGCACTACCATTCAAAGACTGTCTTTCACTTGTGACCTATCATGCGCAGCCTGAATACCGAACTCGCTTATTAGCCAACCAACATAAGGGATTCATCCATTTGATCTTGCCCTACTTGTGCCAGACCTACCAGTCCATTACCATATTTTAGGAGAGATCACTGCACTATCTTTGTGAAACTAAAGTTCTGCCTTCTTTCGACAAGGTCCCACATAAGAGATTAGTATACAAACTTAAAGCACACGGTATTGGGGGTTCAGTATTGATGTGGATAGAGAACTGGCTGGCAGACAGGAAGCAAAGAGTGGGAGTAAACGGGTCCTTTTCACAATGGCAGGCAGTGACTAGTGGGGTACCGCAAGGCTCAGTGCTGGGACCCCAGCTATTTACGATATATATTATGATTTGGACGAGGGAATTGAATGCAACATCTCCAAGTTTGCTGATGACACGAAGCTGGGGGGCAGTGTTAGCTGTGAGAAGGATGCTAAGAGGCTGCAAGGTGACTTGGATAGGCTGGGTGAGTGGGCAAATGCATGGCAGATGCAGTATAATGTGGATAAATGTGAGGTTATCCACTTTGGTGGCAAAAACAGGAAAGTAGACTATTATCTGAATGGTGGCCGATTAGGAAAAGGGGAGATGCAACGAGACCTGGGTGTCATGGTACACCAGTCATTAAAAGTAGGCATGCAGGTGCAGCAGGCAGTGAAGAAGGCGAATGGTATGTTAGCATTCATAGCAAAAGGATTTGAGTATAGGAGCAGGGAGGTTCTACTGCAGTTGTACAGGGTCTTGGTGAGACCACACCTGGAGTATTGCATACAGTTTTGGTCTCCTAATCTGAGGAAAGACATTCTTGCCATAGAGGGAGTACAGAGAAGATTCACCAGACTGATTCCTGGGATGTCAGGACTTTCATATGAAGAAAGACTGGATAGACTCGGTTTGTACTCGCTAGAATTTAGAAGCTTGAGGGGGGATCTTATAGAAACTTACAAAATTCTTAAGGGGGTGGACAGGCTAGATGCAGGAAGATTGTTCCCGATGTTGGGGAAGTCCAGAACAAGGGGTCACAGTTTAAGGATAAGGGGGAAATCTTTTAGGACTGAGATGAGGAAAACATTTTTCACACAGAGAGTGGTGAATCTCTGGAATTCTCTGCCACAGAAGGTAGTTGAGGCCAGTTCATTGGCTATATTTAAGAGGAAGTTAGATGTGGCCCTTGTGGCTAAAGGGATCAGGGGATATGGAGAGAAGGCAGGTACAGGATACTGAGTTGGATGATCAGCCATGATCATATTGAATGGCAGTGCAGGCTCAAAGGGCCGAATGGCCTACTCCTGCACCTATTTTCTATGTTTCTATGTTTTTCAGCAAGGCCACTATCCCGCACTTTGTGAGGTACCACAAATGTACGAAATTGGATAGAACAAATCTGGAAACTCAAAATGTAGCCACGCCATAACATGCGCAACTAAATAAATGTATAATCTCATTGTTCAACATACCCCTTGCTCTTCCATTGAAATCAAGCCAAGGAATGAACCCTGGCTTAATAAGATGTGTAAAAGGGTATGCCAGGAACATCAGCAGGCAGAGCCAAAAATTAGTTGAAAACCAGTGAAGCTGCAACACAAAGTCCATATGGGCATCTCCCAACAATAGCAGTCATAGTCGTCTTTAAAAAAATCCCACAACCAACAGATTAAATCAAAGGTCTGCAGGCCTGCTGATTCTGGTCCTGAATGGACCGTACAGTGACAATGGTAGAAGATAATACTGACAATGGTGCCAGGTGGTATTTACTCATGAGTTACTGCTCATTGATAGCCAGTTTGGATTTCATCAGCACCACCCAGTTCCAGGCCTCAGCATAGCCTGGCTAAGGTGAAAGTGACTGCCCTTGGTGTCAAACTAGTCATTGAACCAAGGTAGTCCTCATCCTTGGTATCAATGTACATCACAAGTGTGACTTCAAGGAAGCCAAGGTAACTCAAGTCAACGGGTGTTGAGGAAATGACACACCTCCTGTCATTCCAATTTTTTCACTATCTACAAGACACCAGCCAGGAATGTGATGTGATACTCTCTGCTTGCTGGATGAGTACTGCTCTAAAAACTCCTCAAGAAGACCAACAACATCCAACACAAAACAGTCCACTTGAATGACACTATTCCACCACCCCAAATATTCATTCCCTATCGTGAGTCAAGGGTGTTTTATTGTCATATGTCCCAGATAGAACAATGAAATTCTTACTTGCTGCAGCACGACAGAATATGTAAACATAGTACACAGTAAACAATATGATAAACGAGAGAAAAAAAAGTTCAGTGTGTATATATATACACACACACACACACATATATATATACTAGACCAAGTGTCCTCTCAACGCGCGGTTATTTACACACATATATAATACACACATATACATACACACATACCGAGCACCACTGCACGGTAGTTGCTGTGTTGACTATCTACAAAAAAAGCACTGCACTTACTTGCCTTGGCTACTTCAACAACATTACTCAGACCCTCAAGCTCCACCACCATTCATGGCCAAGTGTAGCTCATGCTTACAAATTTCACCATTTGTATTGCAGTTTATCTCCAACAAACACACCATCCTGACTTGGAGATACCAACAGTCCTTAGTCATCACTGGGTCTGTCCTTGAACTTCCTCCCCAGCAGCATCATGGAAAACCTTCACCAGAAGAATGATGTGGCTCAAGAAGACAGCTCACTACCATCTTTCCAAGATAAACTAAAAATGGGCATTAGATGCCACACTTGCCATTGATATCCAGATCTGGTCAAAATGAGCAAGAAATTTAACCCATCTGTTCCCCATTCTACTACAATTTACCAGGGTAACTTGCAAATTTATCGACCTCCTTGTCACCTGCCCATGCAGCTTGGGGTCAGTAGATGACTTGATGTTGCCACCTTTTCAAACAATGCCAACCAAAGCCCCAGCTACAGCTTCATCTACTTATTGTTTTTGCTTTCGCCTGTTTTCTAACGTCAATCTATTAAGTAAATTGGTCCTATGAAACTTGACATGGAACTTGACTAAAACCTGTTCTCACAATGGCACAAATACATAGAGAATTTAGGGGGGAAATTGTCTGACTAATCTCTCTGATTTCTGCTGGAGAATGGGTGCAGCGTGAACGGAATTCTGCCGTGCGCTATTCTCGCAGAGAACTTCAAACCCGGCAGGGATTCAAAGGTTCGAGCAGATGAGAAATTGTTGAATTGGGAGAAGGATGAAAAGAATCAAGGCAACAAAAAGCGATTCAAGGAGTGAAAGAGCTTGCGTGTATTTAATTCCTTTCACAATCTCATGGCGTCCCGAAGCATTATACGGTCAGTAAAATGCCTGACCTGCGTTACCATCAGGAACAAAGAAAGCAAGTTGCTCCGAATAAGATCTCACCAGTCACCAACAAGAAAGTGATAACGAGCGGGAAATGGGCTTTCGCTGGTGCTGAGTGAGGATTAACAATTGGTCAGGGTGGTTTCAGCACTGTGCAGGGTGGTGCTAACACCATCCATCGGTGGCCCGTCCCTAAAGTTGACCAGGACTTTCCGGGCAAGGATAATGGAGCACAGACCAGTGACTCGTATTACAAATTCCTTGCATTCCTTTCCCCCTTTGCCCATTGTTCCCTGTCCCCCCACCAAGGTTAACTCGAAGTTCAGAGAAACACCCTGTTCCTGTTCTCAAAGAGAGCTGCCGGCGATTAAATGATCGCAGCATCATCCGTTCAACAATATAGTCGACGGCATCAATCATCTTTCTGGTTTACGGCTGGAAGTTAAAGGAAATGTTATTTGCCACACTTCCGAAGTTGACCTCAAACCGCGCTCGGCCGTGTCAGTGTGTGATCCTGTTCCCTTGCCTCTGCAGCATTCATTCGGCAAGGGAAACACAGCCTTCCAGCCACGGGCGAACTCATTACATCCGATCAGGGTGAGTGGAACAACGTCTTTTGAACTCAAGCGATCGTGTTTCTGGCCAGTTAAGCGGTGACTCAGGATCACGCACCGAACACGTCAACACTAACAGAACATCGCATCCAAAATATTGCAGTGACTCATTCACATCACACTACCTGTTCATGATCACTTTGTGATTGATTCAAGTCCAACATATTCCCGCGCATGTTCCTACCCCTCTTCACAAACTAGTGTTCACATACCTTCCTTTATATAGCGCCTTTCATAACTTTGGCGTCCAACGAAACGCTCTTCGATCTGCAATCGAAAGAACCCACAACTGCCAGTTCCTCCTCAACGCCTCTATAGACAGAAATGCGGTGATCATGTCTTCGATCTGTTGATGGGATGTTGGTTTTGGATCCATGGTTCCCTTAAAGTGGCAACACAAGCAGAGAGAGTTGGGGACAAATATTTTACCCAGAGGGTGGTGGGTGCATGGAAAGCACTGCCAGGGGTGGTGGTGGTGGTTGTTAGGCTTTTAGGAGATACGAGACTAGACTAGACTCACACGGGAGGCCTGGTCCCCCAACGCAACCCGTTCCCCAACGCAACATTCCACCACTCACGCCTACCCCCCATCCATCAAATCCACCCCTCCCTGTCCCCTTCTCACTTCTACCCTCCTCCCAACCTCCCCTGCACTCCACCTCTACCCCACTCCCTCCCTCTCTCTCCCTCCCTCTCTCCCCTCCCTCAGCACCCCTCCCTGCCTCATCCCTCTCTCCACTATCCCTCCCTCATCACTCTTTCCCCTCTAACTCACCCCTCATCCCTCTCTCCCCCCCTCCCTCCGCCTTCTCTCCCCCGGCGTCCATCGTCAGCGGGTAGACAGCGGGGCTCGGCGCTGCCCCCCCATCTCCCTCTACCACCCCATCTCCCTCCTCCCCATTTCCCTCATCCTCCTCCCATCAATCCCATTCCCTGCCCCAGTATCTACCCAGGTCGTAGAGCAGCTTGGAACTCGGCCTGGTTCTCGTACTCCGCCCGGCCCGGCCCTGGCTGTTGGCTGCCGAAGCACTCGCGGATCTGGCCCTCGATGGAGCCGGGCTTCCTGAGCTGGGGGCGGGGTGAGGGTGGCAGGCAGGCGAGCCCGAGCTGCCCGCAGAGCAGGAAGTGGAGACTGTGTCGCTGCGGCCCCCAAGACGCTGGTACACCTTGACCAGGCCCCAGGCTGGGGCCCTCAGCTCGGCTGTCTCGGCGATAGGAGAGGAGACCAATCTGTGTGGTGGTGACTGACAGCAATCTGCGCATGCGCGTTTTTTACGATCTTTAAACCTTAATAACTTTTACAATTTACCATCGATCGGAACAAACTTGTTGCACTCGCAGCACAGGCGAACGGTGAGTAAGCAGGCGAAAAATCGGAGCGCCATCACGTACTGTTTTTCCGCAATAGAAAAACCGCGCAAACCGGAAGAGCAGAGGATCAGAGTTTTAGAGAGAGAGAGAGAGACAGAGAGAGAGAGACAGAGAGAGAGAGACAGAGAGAGAGAGATTTCTTGCAAATAAGAAACTGATTCCACAACCACTAAGCTCACACCATCAGAAATCACCAAATACGGCATCTAGATAGTCATGTGAGTTCTAATCATGTAAGGTGGTTCCGATCATTCCTGTGATTGCAAGGAGAACTAAGTAAATACATCTTTCTTTCTTTCTCTTAGTACTGCCCTCAGGTGTCAACCTGGGCTGAGCCTCTGAAATGAGATTTGAATCCACAACGCTATTGAAGCAGAGGTGAAAGTGTGACCAATGCATAATCCATACATATACAATACTGTGCTTTATTATAGTGCTGTTATACCCTGTTTAAACCATCCATAGCTTCCCTGCTCACTGTCACTGCACCCCACTCCATTTCTATGACTCTTCAAGATTTCATTGTCCTTCATTTTGGCCTTTTAATTGTATCTAATTTTCACTGCAGCACCACTGATGATTCTTCTCTCACTTCATTGTTGCTCAGGTATAATTTATTGGGGGAAATTATTTCTGATTTGTAAAAGAATCTGCTGTTCATGAACTGGGAACAATGTTGTCTGCCTTGCAGGAATTTTTTTTTATTATTCATGGTCCAAAATGAAACGGAACAATTTAGCAATGATATCGATCTGTGATATCGATCTGTGATCTTTGCATTATAAAACAGGGTAAATGATGAAAACTAGCATAGGCTTATAATTTAACTTTTTGTCAATGTGATAATCTTTCTTTGCATCCAATAAACGGATCCTTCCATTTCTTTCTTTATCATCATGTTTAGATTTCCCTGAACTGCATTGGTGGAGTAGCAGACAATGAGGAAGGCTGGGAAATAGAGTGCTACAGAAATGGGCGGAGAAATGGCAGATTGAGTTTAATCCACGCTTGTATGAGGTGTTGTACTTTGGGAGGTCAAATCTAAGAGGAAAGTATACATTTAATGGCAAGACCCTTAACAACATTGATGTACTGAAGGATCTTGTGGTCCAAGTCCAATGGTCCCTGAAAGTGGAAACACAAGTGGTATGGAAGAAATACGGTATGCTTGCATTCCTTGGTCGGGACATTGAGTATTAGAGTCAGGAAGTCATGTTGCAGCTTTATAGGACTTTGATTAGGCCGCATTTAAAGTATTGTATGCAGTTCTGGCTGTTCCTTTGAAGGAAGTGGAGGCTTTGGAAAGGCTGAATAAGAGCTTTATTAGGTTTAACAGAATGCTGCCTGGATTAGACAACATTAGCTATAAGGAGTGAGCTGTATTGTCCAATATGCTCCATAGTTTGTGGAGCATCCTCCCCTTCAAGACCGCCTCCCATCAATCCAACTCCGTCCCCAGGACGGAGCCAGCCTTCTTGATGAGTTTGTTAATCCTATTGGCATCAGCGGCCTTTGCCCTGCTGCTCCAGCACATGACAGCGAAGAAGATGGCATTGGCTACCACCGATTGTTAGAACATCTGCAGCATCTTACTGCAGACGTTGAAGGAGCGGAGCCTTCCCAAAAAGTACAGCCGGCTCTGTCCCTTCTTGTGAGAGAGGAAAAATATATAGGAAATGTGCAGAGATGCTTGCTGGTGGAGGTAAATACACAGAGAATGGTAAATGCCTGGAACTTGCTGCCAGGTGTGCTGATGGAGATAAACACAATAGTGGCATTTAAGAGGCTTTTAGATAGGCACCAGGGCATGTAAGGAATGGAGAGATATGGGTCACCTGCAGCCAGAGGGGATTAGTTTAACGGTATAGACGTTGTGGGAAGAAGGGCCTGTTCTTGTGCTGTAGTGTTCTATGTTCTATACAACAATGCTATTTATCCCAACTATATTTAATGTGTTGGTGCATTCCACTGGTGGGGTAAAGAAAATTCACCTGTATCCTTTATTGAATTTATTTGAGGCTAGTATGTATTCTTGCAAGCTTGTATTTATCTCCCTCTCAATTGAATGTATACTTGCTATCCTTTTTTTCTATCTTCCTCACAAGTGAATTGCACCTCAGTACAAACCAGTGTGCTTTCAGACAATGATTTTGCATTTGTTTCCATTGTATTTCCTCACCTTTTTCAGGAGACTGGAGGACAAATGTCCAATAGATACTTTATACTGTATAAGTTTTATAGTCTTAATTTGTACCTAATAAGTTTTATAGTCTTAATTTGAAGCTAATATGTTAGTTCTGGCCTCCCGCTGATCATTAGCTTTCTACTTATTTGGAAATACTATGGTTAGGGAATGGATAACTAGTTTGCAAAAGTGCAAAATATGCATATACAAGACATGAAATATAAACTTACACATAGGAATAACAAGAAGTCATACATGCATCGATTCAGTATAAATCTAGATAGTCGTAAAGCAGGCTCAACCGGTCTAGTAGAATACTCCTGTTCATATTTATTATGTTTTCTTATATATGTGAAGTCCCACACACTTTGCTGGTTTTCTTTGAGAACCTAATATAGATGAGCTATTTTTAACGCAAGAGGATATTCCGAGACATGTGATATTTGTATGTGGTAAATCTAGCGTGCTTGGGAGCAACAGGTGACTCTGAGGCGATGGTTCTGAAAACTCTACCTATGGAGTTTCCTCACCTATGGTCTGGATCTATTGTCTCCTAAATGAACAGAATTGATGGTTATGATTAGTTTATAATTTCTTTATCATTGCATAACTAATTGGGCTCACTGGGCAGAAAGAGATAAACAAGGTGGACCTTGTCTAAGAGCAGAAAGTGCTGGAAACACCCAACAAGGTCAAAGAAAAGTCAACATTTTAAGCTTCAGAAGGTCTTAGACCTTGATGTCTTAATTGCATTCTCCATTTACAGAACTTTCTTAACCTGTTGAGCAATTCTAACAGTTTCTGCCCAGTTAGTATTTACTTTGGATTTCCTGCTTTGGCCAATATATGCTTTTGTAGCTACATTATGATCCTTTTAGCATTATTAACTAGAAATGTTCATTCAAAAGTTATACGAGAATGTTTATTTATAGTTACAAATGTTTTAAATATATATAACGTTGTAACTAATACTAAATATTAACATACTATTTAAATAAAAGTATTCTCATAACTTGTGGTTGAAAATGTTACTTTTTTGAAGTTTTTCAATATTATTCAAATAGAAACAAAGTTTCCATTCTGAGATTGTGCTGGGTTAAGTTTGAAATATATTATTCAGTACTAGACTGAGACTAGTACATATCCACTGCTTTCTCTCATGCATTATACTTTAATTTAATCTCAATATTATTCAGAAATTATTGACCTTTTGAATATGCTAACAAACATTCATTTCTAGTTAAATCTTTTGCTCAGCTCCCCGGAAAAGTAGCATATTTGGTGTTGTTATTTTTGCAGCCTGCGCATTAACAAAATGCATTTCTCACCTGTTTCAATCTGTTCACAGATTTCCAATAGAACTTAACATTATTTAAACTCTCTGACTTTTATTTTTACAAAGCCTTAATTTGCACCTTTCTTCTGGACTTCTGATTATCCTCTGTCACTGCTCTGTATGTCATAAGGACAAATCCCCGCAGCTCGAGCAAATCGTGATCTGACAGCATTCCCTGTTAATTGTCTTGGAAACACATCATCTATCATTCCACTCTCTTACATGTTCACGTATGAAATGGGGAATGGGAGGGGGTGGCTCGGAGACACGACGCATAGGCGTATTTTCCATCTTGCAATTCCATCTTGCAATTCCAAAATATGAGGACACTTATTTATAACATTAGAAGCACTCGTGACCACTCCAGAAATATGTAAGTGACATTTGCCGATATAGGCTTTGCGCCGAAGAACACTGCAATTTCTGCATTTAATCGTTTTTACACTCTCCTTTTTTCAAATTCTTCCCGTGCATAATCTTTTTTTTTTTTTTGCGTTCTTTCTTTGTAATATATTCTTTCCGTGTGCACGCGTTAAAATGCAGAAATGAAAAAGGCATTGCATGCACAGAGTGAGTTCCCTCCCAGGAAACTCGAGAGACGACCCGGCCCGGCCCGGGCTCTAACCGGCTCGCGCCAGCTGCCTCCCGCGTCACTCGCTCGAGCTCCTCGCACCCACCCCCTCTGATTGGCGGAGAGCCCGGCCGGGTGACGTGTGAGTGCGTCAGCCGACCTGGGGAGGTTATAAGAAGGCGGGTCCGCGGGCGGGCGGGGGCGGAGACGGAGACACAGCGGGGCCCGGCCGACCGACACACACCGATGCCGGCGCTTATCACCACAGAAACACTAGAAGTTATTATTTTTCTATGTAAAAAGGGGGTGGGGGGGTAACAAAGCGAGAGAGGGGGTGAGGGAAGGAAGGAAAGATAGGAGGGGGAAGCTTGACAACGGATCACACAGAAGACAAACAGGGCAGCAGCGTGGAGCGGAGCGGAGCGCCTGAGTGAGACGCGTACTTCAATGAGTAAGCACAACCCTGTAAGTGAGCGGCGGCGGCAGAGAGGCGAGAGGACTGGGGCGCGTGTCCGTGTGTGTAGGGGGCGCGTGTCCGGGATCGGGCCGAGGGAGCAGATGCGCGTGTCCGTGTGTGTAGGGGGCGCGTGCCCGTGTGTGTGTAGGGGGGCGCGTGTCCGTGGCGAGAGGAGGGGGCGCGCGGGGACGGGACGGGCGCGCGCGCCGTTAAACGGTCGCCTCCTCTAAGATGCCAAACTCCGGCCCCTCGGCTGGAGATGTTCCAGGGGCCCCGCTCACTCCCTCACTCTCCCCTCCCTCACTCACTCTCCCCTCACTCACCCTCCCCTCACTCACCCTCCCCTCACTCACCCTCCCCTCACTCACCCTCCCCTCACTCACTCTCCCCTCACTCCCTCTCTCCCCTCTCCTCTCCCCTCACTCACTCTCCCCCTCACTCACTCTCCCCTCACTCACTCTCCCCTCACTCACTCTCCCCTCACTCACTCTCCCTCACTCACTCTCCCCTCACTCACTCTCCCCTCACTCACTCTCCCCTCACTCACTCACTCTCCCCTCACTCACTCACTCTCCCCTCACTCACTCACTCTCCCCTCACTCACTCACTCTCCCCTCACTCACCCTCCCCTCATTCACCCTCCCCTCACTCACTCCCTCACTCACTCACTCTCACTCTCACTCCCCTCACTCACTCCCCTCACTCACTCCCCTCACTCACTCCCCTCACTCACTCTCCCCTCACTCACTCTCCCTCACTCTCCCTCACTCACTCACCCACCCCTCACTCACTCACCCCTCATGTGGGGGGGAGGTTCAAGGGCTGGCTGACCCCACACTCTCCACCAAAGATACGATAATCTTTGCTCTCCACCCTCGCCTCCAAGCTCCCCCACACCCACCCCTTCCTTTCTCCTCCGGGGGACGGGGGCGAGCAGCAGCCCACCCTCCTCTCCTGCCATCGACATGCGATATTACAGGGGCTCCTGGCCCCAACGAGGAGGAGGAAGTGGGGGGGTGGAAAGCTTATGGGTCGGTTGACCCTACTTTCAACACCCCTTCCTCCTACCCTCGGGTTGAGGTGTTGCGGGGGCTCCGGGCCCTGTGTGTGGGGGGGGGGGGGGGGGTGACAGGCTCATGGGCTGGTTGACCCGTCTCTCTCCGTCCCCAACACCCAGCCGCTGCGAGTCCCGGAGATGGGGTGGTCTCCGCATTCCCGGCCGCCGCTGAAATCAAAGATTATCTTTGGCTGAAATGGCTCTGGCCCGTCTCTTCCCCCCCTCCCTCTCCCTCTTCCACCCCCCCCCCCCCCCCCCCCCCACCAACAAATGTTCTCTGCATTCAACATACACCTCCCCTTCAGCTTTGTCGGTGGCGGGGCGGAAGAAGATCCCACGACCAGGGTGCTGCCTCTCCTCCTCCTGAACCCACCCCTGCGGGTTGGCGTCGTTTCGTTGTCCGTCCTGCCCGCCTCTGGAGTCTCGCCGAGCGCCAGCCGTGCAGCGTTTCCCATCGACTGTGACTGTGCGGACGGACCGGCGCCCTTCCTGCCCCCTAGCCCGCCCGCCCGCCAGCTGTCTGCTCTCTTGCTCCGCTCTCCCGGCGCAGCGCTGGGATCCTGCCGTGCCCGCCTTGGCTGCCACGTTTCCTGCAACACGGCGGCGGCGCATCACGGTGCACTAGCTGGCTTGTGGAGCTTTTTCGGCGGGTCCCCGACGGCCAACAGACGCCTGATAGGTGCGTGCCGGTCCCTTTCCAGCTGCTTTTTGTCTGTCGTCGCCTGGAAAGTTTAGCCGGAGGTTTCACGGGTCGAGCAGGCGATCTGGCTTGTAGCCTTCCCAGGAACGCTGCCCGACGGGCTTTGGTCTCTGTACAACGTGTAAAATCGCATGGCGGCCAGGAGACTGCGTGCATTTAATACCAGTCTCCACACCTTAACCTGCTTTAGTGGAGATTTCAGCATGAACCAACCTCCCTCTCATTCACTAGTTCAGCTTAAAATGGATGCTCCGATTAGTATCGCAGTGCAGTTTCTTTTGATGAACTGCAACTGGTCGATGTTTGTGGCTCTGTGTGTCATTTGACATTTTAACATCTCTTGATTCTGTGAAATTTATTAAATGTGCCCTTCAGTCCATGCACGTGTTGCGCTCGAATCTTGGTGCTGTGTTGGCCGTCTTGCCATCCTGGTTTAAGCCGGTGGGCTTAATTTTCTGAGCCGGAACTGTCCTATGGGAAGACATTGTGAAAGGCCAATTATCCTTAAGGTTATCTTTTAAAACCGATTGAGTAACCAACCAGCATCAGTGCAAAGAAAATCCAAATATTTTTTGGGTTAATTAAGATATTTCTGGGGAGTAAATTTTATGAAGACAGCTACACTTATCTACTGCATGTGCTATAAAACAAATCTATGATTCAATTCTAAATTATGGAACAACATTTGCATACAGTGGATAGATACAAAATCCTGGAGGTCAGTCGGCATCTCTGGAGAAAAGGAATATGTAATATTTCGGGTCGGACAATATTCGTACAATGGGTTCTACAATTGTGCATTGTTTGAGTAGATTTATCTTTGGTGTTGTAATGGTTAATCAGTGCCATGGGTGACAATTTATAACTCCCCAATAATCGTTGTCTATTTAAATTTTAATTGTATGTTCCTTTAACCCTGCATCAGCAGAACATTATTTTCTGATCAAAAATTGAATGCTCCACCAATGTGGACATGAATGTTTTTAATCTTGTCCAAAAGCTTTTGCAATTTACTGCACTGGTGCGTTGTCATTTTTAAGAAATCTAGGATAAGTTGTTAGTTTTGTCAAATTGAGAATTTAGTAAATTCAATCTCCTCAATTGAAATTTGTGATTTTACATTGATATTAATGTGCAGTTATTCTGTTAGTGAGAGCAATTGTGTTAATGAGTCATTGGGACTAAGAATGTATAGATTATCATTTCTAGAGTGACTTGAGAATTTTGAATATTGTGCTAGCATTATTCACAGTACAAACATACAGAATTTGCAAGGATTGATAGAAGATGAGAGCAAGGAATGAATCCTGGAATTTTAGATGTGTTTCTAAATTAGGTACATTTCTTGATGATCATGAGCCCATTACTTGGTTTTTTCTAGTGCTCCAATTAGTTTCCAATTCCCAGATAAATGAGAAATAGATGTTTCTTCATTTTATTAATTCTGTTCTTGAATAGACATTGTACCTGTGAGGCCTGTTACATAGGCTGCTGATCCATAAAGTAGATGTGAATGCATATGGCTGCAGGGGTATATCAGTTGTGCCAGGGCCAGGTTTGAAGCTCGCAAACAGAGACGTGAATTTGAATCCAAGTGATTAAATAAATGTGGAATTAGAGCTGGTATTAGTAACTGTAACCATGAAGTGATTGGATTATTGTGAAAGCTAATCTGCTCACCTATACCCTATAAGGGAGCAAGTCCACATCCAGTCTAAAACTAGTGTTGTCCCAGACCAACCAATACCATTGACTCCTTGGTTCAGAGCCAGTTAAGAATGATAAAAAAACAAACATCAACAGTGATATCTACGTTTAGTCTCTAAATTGTTTTTTTAAGTGAATGTAATAGGTGGTAGCTATCAAATTGGCAATTTATGTTTACTCCGACTGCTTTTAAGTTGGTGAAATGGATTGCTGGATATCCTTTGTTCAATTTCACATCCTTTTGGGGAACAGATTGGTTTGGATGGAATGGAGGCAACCCCAAATTAAGATTGTTCCAAGTATCTTATGCACAATTCTCATCGGGGACCCCTGGTTGCTTTCTCATCATGGTTGCTTTCATTGAGGGCTGATGATTGTATCTGGTATTGCTCTGCCAAACTGGTGTAGATTGTACATTAGATCCATGACCTGCCTTTTGAATTCCCAGTGACGCACAATTTCCAAGTAATATTTATTCATTAAAGTTGTGTTTGAGCTTCAGTGGTTTCAAATGACAAGTGACGCAAAGTGAGTTGATGTTAATCGTGACTTTAAAAAGGTGGATTTGCATGCTTGATTTTATGAGTGCCTCTACAAAAGATCTTCCACATATGAGCAGGATTTAGGTGGAATTGCCCTCTGAAGAAAAAACTTGTACTGCAAGAGCAATTTGGATTTTTCATAATAAATTTATAGCACATTAACACAAATCTTCTGCTTGGCATTGATTCATTGGTTCTGATTCATGTTGACTTTAAATTAGAACTTAAATCTAGTTGCCCATGTTCAAGCTCAAGTGGCTAACTGTGCTGTCATCAGATTTGCTTAACATATTTGTTGAATTGCATACTTGACTTTCATTTCTGGCACACAGGTGAGAGAGAGAGACTATAAATAAAGGTTTTATTCTGCCCCCATAGACGGAATGATTGTTCCACCATGTGAGCATTTTGTTTTGTGTTGTTTGAGTCACATAAATCCATGGTTGGTATTTGTGTACTGATTGTAGTTAAAATTCCCACAATTGTGGAAGATTCAAGTAAGATTTGAGACTTAAGTCGAGGGTGATAATAACCGTAGCTAGGTCAGTTGTAGGTTTAAAGAGTTTGCTACAACTGGGTAGAGCTGGAGATCTGAAGGCATGTTGAGATTCAGAGACTTCAATTAAGGTGCATCTTTCAGCATGTTCTAGATCAGATCAGCATTGGGAGAATGAAAATCCTAGTTGAATTTTAACAGCAAAACATTGTGGGGCCAGAAGCTGTACAAGCATAAATGCGGAGACCTCAATGTCCAACATCCTTGCTTTTGGTAGTTGATGCCAAAGTTTGGTTAGTTACATAGGCTTATTGAGTCCTGCATAACTAAATGCAGTGTCTACATTTCCGACTGCAGCCATGATAATTGACCACTTCTGTCTGCAGAGAATGTGCTGCATTGCTGCCATTTGCTGTTTTATTTTCCTTTTGCAGCACTTTGTTTGAATACTTAGTTGTTCCTGCACTGCAGTTCTACACCAACATTTTCCATGCTCCCATCATCCACCACATCCCTCTAATTGTTCTTTTAAGCAATAAAGATAAGTCAGAGTTATTCATCAGTTGCTTTTTGCCAAACAGCTTGACTTGCTGAAATAGAAGCAGTACATGCTGGAAGCATTCAAGATTCTGATGCTTTGGATCTCAACATGAGATTCAATTTTTGCAGATGTTGCCAGACTTGAATGTCTCCAACATTTTCTGATTTTGTTTTGGATTTCTATCCTCTGTAGTATTTTGATTTTTGAATGAAGCTGACTATTTGCATCCCATTGATGTTACTTCAGTGCACTAAAAGCCTGTGACTTGTTTATGTAATTTGGGCATCTTGTCAAAAGCACACTTTTGCTTTAATTCTATTTAAGTATGCTTTTGTTGTGGAAGACTTCCACATGGTTATAGAACCTTTTGTATTGTGACATGCAACCATTCCTTAGTATATTAAATATACAGAGGTAGTCATGGACATTAATGAACTACTTTGTCATGGAGGTCAGAGTCATACGGCATAGATACAAATTATTTGGCCCAGTTAGTCTACAAGAGTCAGGAGTGTTTTATTGTTGTATGCCCCCGATTGAACAATTAAATTCTTACTTGCAGCAGCACAAAGAATATGTAAACATAGTACACTATAAACAATATAATAAATGAGTAAAAAAGTTGTGTGGATAAAAACACGTGCTTATATCTCTCTCTCACACACACACACACACACACACACACACACACACACACACACACACACACACACACACACACCCCTCCCTCAAGTGCCAACACGCTCCCATTTATGCTAATCCCATTTTTATTCTCCCTGCAAATTTTTGATATGAGAGAAATCCAGAGAAATTGGAGGAAACCTGGTTACTGGGAGATTGAAATCCTGATTATTGGACAGTCTGGAGTTTACAATCTGCGTCACTGTAGTTTTGATAGAGTGGCTCTACTAGAGTGCCACTGTGCAAAATAATTTTCTGGTAGCTTCTGGTTTATACATTGAGTTTTCATTGGATAGATTGCAACACTGATCAGAGTTTGTTGCTCGACTCAAAGATGCACTGTGGTAATTGGGATGTACACAATCTGTTGTTTAACATGCTGGAAAAGATTGCCACCACAGCCTAAACATTTAATTACTGATAAACTAACAGGTACCTTGACGTGTTAGTTAGGCTTTATTTAACTGCTATGTATGTTGATGATTTTTCTCCATATCCTGCCGGGGCGGGGGGGGGGGGGATGAGATTTAATTTCTCTTAACACTGTTGCAATAAATGGGCACAAGCTGTGTATCCACCTTGGGTTAAAGGAAGGTGAAACCGATGCACGTTTTTATTAAATAGTAGGATTCTACATTTCATATGGCATTCTCTGATTTGGAACATCTCTTCTGAAAACTAGATGCTTTGTAATTTTTTTTCCTGTTGAAGTCCAACATTCTGTTTAATCCAATAACAGATTTGTTCTAAAATCCCCACAGGTAAAGCTTAAAATTGAGATTTGAGATACTTCAGACTTTCTCCAAAATCCCCTCCGATAAAGTTTATAATGAGTATTATTGGAATGTTAATTTTAGTAAATGATGATTAATGTTGTATTTGGGCAAATTTATGACCTAAATATGTTTATAATCCTGATCCAGTTCTTGTTAGAATTGTCAGTATTTTTTAAGAAGACCTGTTTTCAATCTTTTGGTACTTTTTAGCTGACTTAATGACGTAAATCACAAATCTAATCTATGCTCAAAGTATTCAATATAGAAGCTTCAAGCCATTTAGGGCTGCTTAATGTTCAGTCCTGTGAATCGGTCATAAATCATTAAACTTTTATGAAAATTGTTACTTGTGCTTGGAGACAATGTCCTTTCCACCTTTCCTTGCATGTTTCAAGTTATGTTCAACCAGTGGTCCTTTCACACAGTCTTACTTAGGCTTTTACATTTAAATTAATGGTAGACAAAAATGCTGGAGCAGCGGGTGAGGCAGTATCTATGGTGCGAAGGAAATAGGCAACGTTTCAGGTCGAGACCCTTCTTCAGACTCGACCCGAAACTTTGCCTATTTCCTTCGCTCCATAGATGCTGCCACCCACTGAATTTCTCCAGCATTTTTGTCAACCTTCGATTTTCCAGCATCTGCAGTTCCTTCTTAAACATTTCAATTAATGTTTTGATTTATGCTTGTAAACGTTTAATCTCATTTGATTTGATTTGCTGCATTATATATGTATTGTGTATCGGTAGAATAATTAGTTTTATAGTCTTGAGAGTTTCAGAATGCATTGTAGGCAGAAAGGTGCATTGCACCTGCTAATGTAGTGCAGACAAAAACAGCAGAAAATGTGTACTTTGTTCCTACAAACAATAAAAGTAACTTGGTTATCTGTTTATTTTCATTTGGGGATATGCATTGGTCTGGATGCCAACTCTTCAGATCGCCATAGGACGGTGTGGAAGGCCTCCCTTTCCTGTCATATACAAATGATGGGACCTCCAATAGTGTGGAACTCAGACTGGTGCTGAGGGTGTCCACTATTTGGTGTCTAATGTGGGATGTGAACCAGCAATGTGAGGTGAGAGGTCTGCTCACCAGACTAAGGCAGTAGCATAACTTTATCTTCTGGCAAGAACAAAGTGTTCACCTTCAAGGGTCAATGATCAGGGTGGTTGTACTGACTCCCAAGCATAAATATTCATCGCTCAAGTCACCATTTTTTTGGTGATAAATATATTTAAATTTACATTCACATGGCATGATAGCAGGCCCATATGGTCCATTGAAACCATGCAGACTGTTAAGCATCCACTAGTGCTGATCATTAATTTTATTTTTCCCTAAATTCCAATTGACTCCCTACACAACGTGCAATTAACAGTGGACAGTTAACGCACCAACATGCATGGCACCAACATGCATGGTTTTCTCACCATCCAACAGAAACTTTCCTAAAGGGTCTGCCCCACTTTCACGGCCTTTTTTACTCGTGGACATTTTTCATCATGCTAGAAAAACGCCCCGACCTACTTGATGCCACGAGTACTCACGCCTAGCATCACGGCCTGCTACGACCTCGTGATGACCATGCTGCAAGTATGAGTCAAGGGCAAACCCGGCAGACGTCGTGAATTCGGTCGTGAAAGTGGGACAGGCCCTTTATCGTACAGTTTATGTGTTAAGCAAGACTATTTAGAATGTGCGTAAGGAGTGTTCATCTCTCGCCTAGATCTAAATACCTGTACAATATTCAGTGAAGGTTAAGTACATTTGGGAGTTCTGCATGATTTGTTCACTTCCGTTTGATAATATTCTATTATAAATTTGCACTACCCCATGTGCTCCATTTCATGTAAGCTATATTTCATTGTACATTGCAATAAGATTTTCAACGGCACTGCAGTCTTGAGGTGATGCAACCAGATGCAACTCAATGTGATGAAATCTAACACTACGTTGCTATCCACTTAGAGTAATATTTCTTGTTGTGTTCAGTGCTAATCTTTATTCTATTGCGTTAATGGAGCAGGGAATTACAGAAATTTTGAACTATTGCCGTGAAATGAATTTTCTGTACAGACGGTTTGGCGAATGAAAACATTTCTAGATATCTAGATGCAGTTGTTGCATCAGTGCAGTGTGTACTTTGAAAAATTCATATTGAAGATTTTACAAGGGGAATGAGACTGGAAGTGAACTTCATAATGCTAACGTCAAGATTATAAAGGACTTTGGGCACAGAGTTACATTCCATTGATTTCTGCCTGCCTACTGATTTTTAATCTGCATTCCAACATCTTGTTGCAGAAGGAACAAACATTGTTATTGTGTATATATGCGTGTGTATGTGCCTATGATTGTTCATTCTCACTGGCCATTTGCATGGAATTCAAATCAGCATATTAAATAGTAGAATATGCCTGAACAGTAAAAGCAAAGTTTTTTTTGTGTGTTTTAAGTAGACTAGTTCATGGGCTTGCATTTTTAATTATTTAATTGCAAAGCTCTGATGTGTCAAAGTGTGAACTATTACTGGCAGTAATGAATTTTGAAACTGGTAGGCAAACAAGTAAAAACCTGTAGCGTTAATGTTGATTTTTCCAATAGGCGATACACTGGGTGAATTGACTACGTTTATAATGGGATTATTAAATTATAATTTCTGCATTTTCTTGATGTACCACTTAGTTATGTTAGCATCGTATCAGTTTGGTGTCTCATCAACACCAGAGTTTGTGTCTTTACGAACTCGGAGGGCGGGGGTTTAGCAGCAAGTTGTGTGTATACATTTGAGGATTTGGCTTTTTATAAGGCTGCATATAATTTTGCTGAGTAAGTTACATTTAAGATAGGAAAGATGTGCAAGTTCTGAAAAATGTTCTATCTAATGCCTTTTTTGTTCCTCTTGCAGCAGTTCTGTGGTGTTCTAGGTCACTCATTTATGGAGTTTCTGAAGGGCAGTGGAGACTACTGCCAGGCACAGCACGACGTCTATGCAGACAAGTGAACTGTAGAAATCTACTGCTATTCCACTTAATAAACCCCCTCAAGAGCAGATTACTCGCAGCTGGGAGTTAGAGGAAGATTCTTCGGAGACTGCATCTGGATGGGGTAACCAAGTGGGCTGTTTTTATTTCGTTGGTCACAGTATTACTGGATTGAAGATTTGTGGCTTGTCAAGAGCTTCATCAAAAGCTTATGAAAGTGTAAGCACTCCATTGACGGTGGAATTTGACAAAACTGAACCTTTTATTTTCAGCTTTTTTGCCCAATAGTTTTTCACTTTTTAAGATTTGTGCAAATTTTATATGAAAATGGCTCGAATGAATCGCCCAGCACCTGTGGAAATTACCTACAAAAACATGAGATTCCTGATCACACACAACCCTACCAATGCAACCGTAAATAAGTTCATAGAGGTGAGAGTCCATTTTGAAGGATTTGTGCATTTAATATTTATTTAGTATGCAGATGGTTTTCAGAATTAGATGAAGTCATTATAATTCCTTGGAGTTGCCCCCTTCCTACTGCTTCAATACTGGAAACTATTTCAGAAATATTGCAATGTCTTGATTTCCTATGTGGAAATGTACTTTTAGTCATGTAATAAAATTTTGAAGTACAATCTGCTGAGACCATCTGATCATTAAATATGGTCTTGGGATTTTACCTAATGAGATTTCCTTGCACCATTCAGTCTTTAATTATGGGGGTAACAAAATCATGTAATGAGTCTGAAGAAGGATCCTAACCCAAAACACTGGCTGTCTGGCCTCCTTAGATGTTGCCTGACCCACTGAGTTCCTCTGCGGTAACAGGATCATGTAATGATTCTCTTGGTGGTTGATCCTTATTCACCTACAGGATACTGCTTTTGGTTGGTTGCATTATATTGCGAGGCTTGGTACTAAAACAGCTGCAAAGTTGGTGAAGAATACATTGTGGTTCACGTGGTTAATAGTGATATAAATCAGATCCATTTATTTCTATGCCGTAGTTGAGCTATAGTTATAGAAAATAGGTGCAGGAGGAGGCCATCTGGCCCTTCGAGCGTTTGCTGGCCATGTCTGATTCGGCTTGCTAATTTGTACTAAAAATTCAAAATTTGGTTGAGGTTTTCTTCCCACTCGGTCTCTTACAGAAGACCGCCTTTGTATATTTTTCAAAGCAAGAGCTTGATTAATTAAAAAGATGCAAGAAATAGTCTTCATATTGTGTGTCATTTAGTTTTGCATTAGTGTTGTGGAGCCTTTGCACACAGGAACAAATGCTCATTAAGTAACATATATTGAAATCTGAAATTAAATTTATTGTCTTTGAATCGACCAAAATCTAGTATATGCTTTTTAACCATAACATTTTGCATATAAGAAATATAATATTGTGTGCTGGCTGCCTTCAACTCTTGTCATGTTTTTTTACCATACTAAATGATTTTTCAGGAATTGAAGAAATACAGTGTTACCACAGTTGTTAGAGTATGTGAAGCAACTTATGATACATCTCCAGTTGAAAAAGAAGGCATTCAGTTTTTGGTGAGTAAAATTGATTTTGGCTTAAATTGTAATTTCTATCTGATAAATCAAGTACAAATAGGCAATGCTGATCTAGAATGTTGCACAAATTGTTGAGCAGATGTGGCACTACAAACAACATCCTGTTTTGTTTGGCTAGCAGTGGCTATCCCAAGTTGAGTGATCGATCAGTATGGTTTGTAAGTTTCCTAATTGTCTCATAGTTGCGCTTGATTCTATCATTCTACCTAATATAAGTTAAGGCAGCTTAAGATTGTATTGACATAACTTTATGTTTCTACATGAATGCTAAATTGTGTACCTAACCTAATTTGGTTGCAAACTTCTCACTGGACTCTTAATCCCTAGGGTTATTACAAAGATTGCTCTATTGTGCATATTCCTTGGTTTTCGCCCAATGGATGCATGAGTGCAAAAAATGCTCTACTAAAAAATATTTCACACGCTGTTCTATGTTGAAAATGGTTGTGATCTAAACTTACCAAATTTGCTAATTTAAAACATAATAGGAATTGTCTTTTTAACAGGACTGGCCATTTGATGATGGTGCTCCACCTTCCAATCAGATTGTGGATGATTGGCTTAGTCTTTTGAGAGTTAAGTTCCGAGAAGAGCCTGGCTGCTGTGTTGCTGTCCATTGTGTGGCAGGACTTGGACGGTGCGTATTATTCTGACATTCTCAACTTTAATGCATTGTCCTTGAATCATGGCTTTAAAATTGGCGCTCTAGTATAGAAAAACTAAATTTAGACTAGTTATCCCTCTATTCTCCATTTATGTAGAATGTACTAGTAGGAATTAACTGCTCTCGAGAAATCTTCTATGTGATTAAATTGAGGCGGTTATAGCTTGAATGTTTGTAACCAGCACTAGTGGGGTTGAAGATTAATGTTTACAATTCTGCATGTTAAGGGTTGCTGCGGATTAGCTAGGGGCTCAAATAATATGTGTGATTTCTAACATCCGGATTTTTATTTTTATATACTGTGTGAATAAAGCATCAAAAAGGGTCAGTGGTTGCAATTAGAACTCCTTTGGGCACTATGTCTCCAGGCCTCATACAGCCAAAAATTGATTGTGGAACATGATGGATACAATTACCTTTTGTGAAGTGACTGGGAGTGAATGAAACAATTTTTTTAAACAGAGCTCCAGTTCTGGTGGCCTTGGCGCTTATTGAATGTGGAATGAAGTACGAAGATGCAGTTCAGTTCATTCGACAGTAAGTGAAGTTTGTATTGTCCTTCAAAATAACCAGGTGTACTATGTGCTGATATGAAATTACTTCTGCTCAAGTAAGGTATTGAAGAAATGTTTTGGTTGGATTCAGTTTTAATGTCTTGGAGCTCAACGTTAGCTAAAAGACACAACTGACCGTTATTTTGGGTGAAATAATTGCAATCTCATATGTATTTACTTTATCTCTATTTCACAAGGAACTGCAGATGCTGGAATCTTGAGCAAAACTCAGTGCTGGAGTAACTCGGGCAGGGAATGGATAAGGCATCTTTTCGGGTTGGGGCATCGCCTATCCGTTCCCACCACAGATACTGCCTGACCAGCTGAGTTATTCCAACACCTAGTTTTACTCATACTGGAAAACACATTTTCATGCCTTAAAGAAAATTGGAAATCTGACTTCATAAACATTGCTTTACATGTGCAACAGCCTGTTTATTTTAAACTAATTTCAGATGTTTGTTAGAAAATTACTAGCTTGTGCTAAAATTTCCTTTGAGAGAAAGAAGATTGTCATGGCATCTACCATTTTCCTATTTGCTTGCAGTGTACAAATAAGTTAAACCATAAATATCATAAGTTCCCCATTCTCTTCTTGCCCATTTTACCTCTTATCTTACCAATGTAGCGTTACTTTGACTGTATTTAATTTGTGTGGTTATAAATGCAGGTGCCTTTTATCTCTTTGAAGCCTCAATTCCCTCGGCCTGAAACATTGCCTCAATGCTGACTTTAGATGTATTTTTCTCCTATACCCTTTCCAAATATTTAACTAGATTTAAGCATTAGCATCAAAATTATGACCAGTAGACAACTGTTCCATCTTGAAAGGAACCTTATTCCTTGAACATTTTGAATTGGTAGGCACCCCACATGCTCCCAATTAACCATTTCAGTACATTAATATTGGGCTGAATTGTCCAACAGTGTTTAATTTTTTTTTTTTAACCAATGGGATTATTTAAAAAAACTGAAGTAACCAAATGACATGGCTAATATTCGTGAGGAATGCAGATAAATGATTTTGAAGGATTCTGCTTTGGGAAAGTTACTGAATGGTGACTGGGAAGATACAGCTTGCATGGGAGTACATTCAAACCTTGTGTTTTATATTATAGAAAACGACATGGGGCCTTTAATAGTAAGCAGCTCCTGTACTTGGAGAAATACCGTTCCAAGATGCGTCTACGGTTCAAGGATTCCAATGGTCATCGAAATAATTGCTGCATCCAATAATATCGGAAGATTGATCACTTAATTCATTTGAAGGCATTGGAGATGGCCAGTTTGGCTAATTCAGCAGAGGAACGTAAAATGTTTAGATGTGCTTTGTAATGTCAACTGGTGCTTCCTTAAGAGTTGAGAGATGAGGTGGTGTTTTGTTTTCAACCCTGAGATTCTTGCCTTCAGATCTACTTTTGTTGAGCTAAAAAGTTGCTGCTGTATGTTTCTGAACTAGAATAAGAAAGTTCCGCCACAATTGGTTTGAGCGTCTAGACTACGGCATGTGCATCGCTGTTTACAGATGCAAAGATGTAGAATGGCTAAATTAAGCATCAAATTGCTGCCACTTTTTTACTTACTGTGTTCCACATGTCTATAAAAAAAAAACAAAAAAACTTGGAACCTTTTAAACAGTTTCCCTCTTTCCACCCTGCTTCCTCTCTTGAGTCATTTCATGCATCGCTAAATAACTGTTAGCTTTTTAATATCTCATTGAAAGTTTGCCTGAATGTGGCAATGCTCAAGAATCTTGTGCACAGCTCCTTTGGTTGAGTGTCTTGCACAATAGCGTCAAAAGATTTAACCATGTTGGCTGCTCACTATACATTTCGACAGTTTTTACAAGCCCTCCCACAGTCGCACTAGATCTGGTTAATGCACAACATATTCCATGGTTACTTTAAAAAAATATATCATTAACTGAAGTCAAGAACAGTACATTTGAATGCTCTCTTCTAATGTATATTGTATTTTCAAAAAGGCTTAAATTGTATTTTAGTTGAGAATCATGTGACATACCATTGATTCAATCCCCTCTTTTGTCACATTGGTCTCCAGTGTACCAAAGGGCATTTTGGTTCACTAGACTGCACATTGCATTGCTCATCGTATATAGTAGCACACGGGTTTAGTTTTAAAAATAAGGCCTTACTGTCACTCCACAATTGATCTAAAGGGAGAGCCTGAGACAAAGATTTTTTGGGGGGGGGGGGGGCAGGCTAATAGTATGTTGCATTTTGTGCAGAAAATTTACACTGGGGTTTGCCCATTACGTGGAGAGTAATTTTTTTTTAAGGTAGAAATGCTTTGTTGTAGCTAAATTCATATTGTACAGTAACTTTCTGAAACTTGTAATCTTTCTTGATGTAATATTGGAAATTTACCAACTTGTCAGAAGCATAATTTTTGAGTTTCTGCAGGCTATGATGTCTGTAATATTTTGTATGCCTTTTGATTGCATAAGTTAATACTTGGATACGATCAATTAATTATGTAATTTGATGCAATGTTGTATTAATGTTAGATGAACCATATTTATGCTGTCTTGGGAGCGTGTGGTATAGTTCTGTGGGAGAAATAATTTGCCAGCATTCACCAGCTTGTTTAAAATCTAGTGCGAGAGCTTGTCATCTGAAATAAAGTGGAGAAAAAAGCAAATGTTTGTGATTGCTGCTCTTTTTTTACTTTTAGTTTAAAAAATCCATTTATTTTATGTCCAAAAGAAAAATTATGCAGGTGAAATTTTAATAGTTTAAATGCTGAAGTTAAAAGACAAAGTCTGAAGTATGAGATTCTTTGCATGCAATGTTCTGGTAAATTGAACAATGTTGATACTTTCAGAAGAGATCAATTATGTTCTGAATTTGGAAACTGGCATGATATTTAGGTTTTCATTTGGCAACGGTTGCACAAGCCATTTGGTGTATAGGAGATTACCACAGTTGTCAGAGGGCCCTCCAGAGAACAGCATCAACATGTAAGCCATCTCGATACTCTCCCTGATCAATTCATTTCAGTGCATTTATTGAACTTTGCAGAGGCTATACTGCAGGTAAACTGCACTTAAGTCGCAATATAAAGAAAGATTGGGTTCCATGCATAAGGTTTTGACTGCAGGTAGAAAAATGTATACCAGTGTCCTTTTTTGCACTATATTGCATTCGACCATTGTGCTGACATTGCATTTGCAAAAAAAAGTGTTCAACCTGGGGAGCTGCACTTGGAGCATTGTATTCGGTTGTTGTGCCACTGGTGTATGAAAGATGCCATTAAGCTGAAAACTATGCCATGACTAGGGCTTGAGCTGTACAAAGTGATTAGGCACGCTATGACTTTATTGCTTGGAGCCCTGAAGGTCGAGGGGTGAACCTATGGTGGTGGAGTAAATCATGAGAATAGATAGGGTGCAGTCCTTTTCCCAGGGTAGGGGAAACTAAGAAATAGCTTTAATAGGAACCTGAGGGGCAAATTTTCCAGTGGTTTGTGGATATATGGAACAAGCTGTCATATGAAGTAGTTGAGGCGGGTACAATAACAACAACAAAAAATTATTTGGACAATTATCTGGATGGTAGGAAGGATTTAGGGGGCTATGGGCCAAAATGTAACTTGGTCGGCTTTGCCAAGGTAGTCTCTCGAAATATTCTGTTTATCTCCCCTCACCCTCGATGCTCCAGAGAAAACGATCACAATTTGTCCAAGCTTTCTTTAGCTAATGCAAGCAGATGTTAATCTTTTGCAACCTCTCCAAATAGTCCACATCCTTCCTGTCATGGGGTTACTAGAACTGCACCCAATACTCCTAATGTGGCCTAACCAGGAAGTTCTATAAAGCTGCATCATGACATTGAACTATCATCCATATGACAGCCACAAAATTAATGACTTCTCCGAGTAATCTAGTTTGCTAGCATTCTTCAGGAAAGAAATTCTACTGTCCTGATGTAGTTGCAATGTAATACCTACGACAGTGTGATTGACTCTTAAATGCCCTCTGAAATTGAGAAGTCCTTCAGTTATATTGTTATAGCAGTGGTTTAAAAAGACTGCTTGCCATCAGCTTCTCAATAGTGAAAATTAATAAGAAATAAATGCTGGCCTCGCCCTGAAAAAAACATTTTTTTTAAAATGGTGGTTCGATGCCTGTCAATTCTGTTTCTATCCTGTGCTTCTTGAATATCCTCTCTGCAAAGTCAAAATAAAGCATGCCATGTGTCCAATCACCTACAAATTGACCAGTGAGGTATCAATTGCCTTCTGCTGAAATCCAATGCCTGTTTCATTCTGTTTGGAGAGATGGTGAATTGGAGACATTCAGGAGTGCATACTTCTACCTGCCAATACAGGGGATAATTCTGGTAGCAACATGCCAACAATAAGTAATTAGTGTAACCAAAGACAGTTCATAGTTGAGATTAGTTCTGTCTAATATTCAAGAAGCCTAATGGTTGTTAGGGGAAATGCTATTGGATCTGGTGGTCTTGATTTTCAGACTCCTTCCTGATGGTTGGAATGGAATGAGGGCGTACCAGGGTTGTGTAGATCTTTGATGATTTTTAGGCATCTCCTATAGATCCCTTTGATGGGGATTCTGACCCCACCACCTACATGTAATCACAAAGAAGGTCTGCCCTAGCCATACAGCAGGGAAACAGGCCCTTTGGCTCAACTTGCCTACGCTGACCAACATGCCCCATCAACACTAGTCCCACCTGCCTCCGTTTTGCCTATATCCTATCCCATCCCCTGTAACCACCCAAATGTTTTTTAAATGTTAGAACAATATCTGCCTCAACTACCTCCTCCGGCAGCCCATTTCATGCACCTACCACCATATGTGTAAAAAAAAGTTGCCCCTCTGGTTCCTTTTAAATCTTTCGCCGCTCACCTTAAACCTATGTCGTTTGGTTTTGATTCAGCATTCAAAAGACAGCATTTACCCAATCTAATCCTCATGATCTTACGCATGCCAACACCTCTAGTTTCAGATGTGTAAAGAGATTTGACCTGCCACCAAATACTCTATATAGGAGAATGTTTAATATTAACGCCATTTTCATATAGGACAATGGCATTGCAGATAAGGGAAGCATTGATTACCCATCCCTCATTCGCCTGGACGTATGGTAATGAAGTTCTATCTTCATGATATTTCCAATTCAAAGGTAGACAAAATGCTGGGGTAACTCAGCGGGTTAGGAGACATTCCAGAGATACTGCCCGATCTGCTGAGTTACTTCAGCATTTTGTGTCTATCTGGTATAAACCAGCATCTGCAGTTCCCTTTTATTATATTTCCAATTCAAGATGGGTTGAAGGGTAACCAACAGTGTTCCTATATCAGGCAGGAGGTATAGAAGCCTGAAATCCCACATCTCCAGGATCAGGAACAGCTACTTTCCTACAATTATCAAGTTGAACTAACCTGCACAACCCTAATTCTGCCTCTGCAATAGAACACTACAGACCACTTCTCGCACTGCTGTGGACCGGTTTTTCAAATTGCATTTTTACACTAAATCTTTTTCTTTTCACTGTCTACATATAATTTATGGATGCAATTGCGCACATGACAATAAAGTCGATTACTTAATTCTGACTGCTCTATGGCTAGAATATATGCCTGGTCCAAATTATTGTCTAAATAAAGATGATCCACAAGGTAATTGCTGGTGTGGATTCAGGGATAGTAATGCAATTGGGTATGCAGGTTAGATGGTTAGATTTGTTATGGTTACCTAGCACTTGGGTAACCCACTGAGTTACTCTAGTATTTTGCATGTTCTTTTGTAAACTCTAGTAATTCCTTATTTCTACTTAGTATTATAAAGAATGTGCTATTATAAAGAAAGCACATCAGCGCCTCTACTTCCTGAGACGATTACGGAGGGTCGGTATGTCAGGGAGGACTCTCTAACTTCTACAGGTGCACAGTGGAGAGCATGCTGACCGGTTGCATCGTGGCTTGGTTCGGCAACTTGAGTGCCCAGGAGCGAAAAAGACTACAAAATATAGTAAACACTGCCCAGTCCATCATCGGCTCTGACCTCCCTACCATCGAGGGATCTATCGCAGTCGCTGCCTCAAAAAGGCTGGCAGTATCATCAAGGACCCACATCATCCTGGCCACACACTCATCTCCCCGCTACCTTCACGTAGAAGGTACAGGAGCCTGAAGACTGCAACGTCCAGGTTCAGAAACAGCTACTTCCCCACAGCCATCAGGCTATTGAACTCAACTCAAACAAAACTCTGAACATTAATAGCCAATTATCTGTTTATTTGCACTTTATCTGTTTTATTTATTGATGTGTGTATATTTATACAATGGTATATGGACAAACTGATCTGTTCTGTATTTATGCCTTCTATATTCTGTTGTGCTGAAGCAAAGCAAGAATTTCATTGTCCTATCTGGGGCACATGACAATAAACTCTTGAATCTTGAAGTATGCACAAATGTTATGCTTCATGCTTGAATATTATCTTGGTGCATGATTATTTATTCTACTGGGGAGTTGTGAAATGCTGTCAATGGGTGCTTTCTCATAATCTTTGCTGAGCATGCCTATCTAATTTTGAGTGTCTGCCTCGCTCGAGTCCCCCAGCATTAAAATTAGTTTTTCACCAAATGCACCATCAACTCCTAACCCCTTAATGATCTATTTCAAGGTGATACAAATTTAGTGTTGACAGTTTGTGTATTAATGTAATATTCGTTATCAGGACTGTTAAAATGCTATAGTTGGTGAGAGTTGAGAGTCCCCATGGCCAAAACAAACCCTTTGGCATCCTGCATCCTTGTGCAAGCGATTTGCAATTACAATGAGCAAACTGCATCTGATAACAAGTTTCCTGTATAAGGACATGTTAGGTGATGTCCTTTGTTTCAGCGGCTAAGCATTCCCTCATGTAATATTTTTGACTTATCAATGGGTAACAGTTTTTGACTCATCAATGGGTTGTATTCCTGAAATTAAAAAAACTTGCAATCAAATCCAGAATACTCAAGAGTGAGAGGTAAAATAATCAGCAGCATGCACAATAATTAATTTGAAAGCTTTGTGCGTGCATTTTGCCCTTTGGATGTCCCAAATTATTTAGCTGCCATGGAATAAATTGCATCAAAATAACATGATAATTTCCATGGTACACAAAAAAGCTGGAGAAACTCAGCGGGTGCAGCAGCATCTATGGAGCGAAGGAAAAAGGCAACGTTTCGGGCCGAAACCCTTCTGATAATTTCCATAGCAGCAGCAGGATTGTACCACAAAACTGGCTGAAAAACTGCTTGTGCATTTGAAACATCATGAATGAATAAATACCATGTCATCCAGTCTCGCCCTGATCTGCCGAATAAGTACTGACAGGATAGCATAATATTGTTTCTTTGGCTTTGAGCTTTTGCACGAATACCTTTAGGGATGGATGAGGTTTTTTTTATGTTGGTTACAGTGTTAGGACTATGGATAATTAGTGATGGATCAGTTCTATCTGAAAGATCTACATTTATTAAATTTATTAATACATTTATTAAAATATATTGTATTTTACATTGCATAAATAGATCTGTTTGTGATGAGGCAATATAACATCACTTGTTTAAATGTACGTTTTAAGTATTTATGTTGTAATTAAATGGGTTAAATTGCATGGTGTTAGGATTGTGTATTCCATTAGTATATTAATATATTATTTAATTTATGAGAAGTGGCAGAATGGTTAAGCTGTTGAATTTATATCTATTCGCCTAACTAGTGACCTGCTGTTACAAGTCCAAATCCCACTACAGCTGCTGGAGAATTTGCCATCAGTAAATTAAATCTTCCATTAAAATAAGTAACTGGGATGGTTATAGATTCATAGTTAGATGAGATGGTGGAGAAGGTGTATGGTATAGATAAACATAAAGTGCTGGAGTAACTCAGCGGGTCAGACAGCATCTCTGGAGAATGGGTGCCGTTCTCAGATGGAAAGTGGGAGTGTGAGGAAAGAATTAGAGGCGAGAAAAGAATAGGACAAAAACCTTGCAGACTGACCTACCTGTCTGAAGAAGGGGCCCGATCCAAAACATCGCCTATCCTTTTTCTCCAGAATGCTGCCTGACCCACTGAGTTACTACAACACGTTGTGTACACAAGGTGTAAGGCATGACTGGAGCACTGAGTACAAGAGTTTGGATTCATGTTACAGCCATCCGTACAAGCCATCGGTGAGACGGCACCTGGAATATTGTGTGTAGGTTTGGATACTACTACAGAAGGAATGTGATCAAGCTAGAGAAGGTGCATAAATGTTTCACAAGGATATTGGTGGGACCTGAGGGCTTAGGCTATAAGAAGAGACCAGATAGGTTGGGGATGTTTGCCTGGTGCAAGGGAGGCTCTGGGGTGGCCTTATGGAAGTTGTGGAACTTGGATGGGGGGGGCATGGATGATGTGGATGTTTTTCCCAGGGCACAGGAGTGTAAAACTAGGGGGGGCATAGATTTAAAGGACCTGGAGACAATTTTTTTTTTTACACGGAGGATGGTGGGTAAGTGGACCAAACTGCCACAGAAGGTACAATTACAATGTTTAAAGTCAATGTTTAAAGACATTAGGACGGATTCATTTATAAGAATACGATTAGGTACAGTGAGGTACAGGTACAATGAAAATCTTGCTTGCTGTAGTATCACAGGCACCGAGACTCAAACAACAATATAAATTATATGTAAATTACACATCATTTCTACATGACTATGAAAAGATAAACGCTGTACAAAAAACAAGATATGAGTGCAAAACACAATTAGAAAATAAGTCCATGGTTGTGCAAGTGGTGGTCCGTTATGTTCAGTTGCTGAGGTAGGATTAGGGTTGTGTGAATCAGTTTGAGAACTTGATGGTTGTAGGAAAATAGCTGTTCCTGAAACCATGGTGTGGGACTTCAGAGTTCTGTACCTTTTGCCTGATGATGCATAAAATAGCAAGTGAGTAAGTTGTACATGATGTTCTGCAGGGAATAAACTAGATAACTTGAATGGTCTTTCATATTCCATGCATTTTTTACCAGGGCATGTGCAACACAACAATCGCAATGTCCTGACCAGTGAACAGAAACATAAAAAGCAAATTAAAATATCAGTGCATAATGATGTGCTGTGGCCCTTACTTTCCCCAGTACCAATATTGCCGTCTTCAGCTGAATTTTTTAAGAAAAGTCACTCTGACTAAAAGGTCTTGATGGAATAACTCTCAGAGCAACGTAAGAGTCCTTTTTTTAATATTGCTTGGTTATGTTGCAATATGTGCATATATTTTTATTGTGCATAAAGTAGGCCTCTGTTCCAATTTTCTTGAGTCAGAAGAAGGGTCTCGACCCAAAACGTCACCCATTCCTTCTCTCCAGTGAAGCTGCCTGTCCCGCTGAGTTACTCCAGCTTTTTGTGTGAATCTTTATTAATCTGGACACTACAATCTTAATAACAAAACTATTTGCATTTTGTCTGTGCTCACCACTGAAAATGTGACCTCGGATCGCTAAAGCATCGTGCAAGTGTAAATCAACATTTTAATAAATCAGCTCAAGTCACATGAAGCTAACAGATTATAAAATGTTGCAGATGTCCTTTGGGTAAGTAGATTTCCTTTACTTGGCTTGGGCCAATATGTGACTCCTTTATCACTATGGCTGACTCTTCAACTGGAATTGACCTGGAAAGGCAGGGGCCAGTTAATTATGGGCCTCACCAGTAATGCCTACACCCTAGGATTGAAATTTAAGCACATAGCTTTGCCATCAATCAAATATTAAATTTGATTAAATGTGAATGAACTAAAAACAAACATAAAAAGGAGCAGAAGGCTGTGCTATTAAATTGTCCCATTTCCCTCAATTGCTCTAATTTCAGCTAATAAGGCAGTCAGTCTGTCTCCATTTGTCCAACTCCTCTCCGCTGTCTCTTCAGTTAGACAGTACTCCACATGTGGTCTCACCGATGCCCTATATAAATGAAGGATGATCGCCTACTTTTATATTCGAGTCCCCAGGCACAAGTAATAAATAATACAGTTCTGGTAGCTTTCTAACTATTTGCTGTACCTGCACACCAGCCTTTGCTGCACCCAGTCCACACCTGTGCTGCTGTACCTGCACGCCATCCTTTGCTGCACACAGTCCACACCTGTGCTGCTGTACCTGCACACCAGCCTTTGCTGCACACAGTCCACACCTGTGCTGCTGCACCTTTACACCAGCCTTTGCTGCACACAGTCTACACCTGTGCTGCTGTACCTGCACACCAGCCTTTGCTGCACACAGTCCACACCTGTGCTGCTGTACCTGTGCTGCTGTACCTGTGCTGCTGTGCCTGCACGCCATCCTTTGCTGCACACAGTCCACACCTGTGCTGCTGTGCCTGCACGCCATCCTTATGTGAACCGTACACTCTGACACTCAAGATTCTTTTGCATCTCACTGCTTTGCAATTTCTCAGCATCTAGATAATCTGCTTTGGCTTTATTTTTCCTAGAAAGTGGGCGATTTCCCGCTGAGATACTTACTCTTTGTGCCTCTAACACTATGGGAGCCTTAGTCAATATTAAGGAAATTGAAAACTCCCACTTTACTTCCATATTATTTTTGCAGCTATCTGCAATCTCACTACACATCAGCTACCTTAATTCTGACCAGTGGGAGTTCCATAATACAGTCCCAATAAAAGTGGATAATTCCCCTTTTATTTTTAAGTTCTACTCATTTTTCCTCACTGGACAATCTCCGAGGAACATGCCCTGTAAGCATGTATGTACTCCCTGATCAAAAATGCAACCCTTCTTCCTCTCTTACTTGCATATTTATCATCCTGTAGCATCTACACACTGGAACATTGAGCTGCCAGTCCTGCCTTTCTCTCAGCTTTGTTTCTGTTATGGTCATAATATCCCATTCCCCCAAATTAATCCACCATTGTCCGCCTTACCTGCTAATCATATAACCATATAACAATTACAGCACGGAAACAGGCCATCTCGGCCCTACAAGTCCGTGCCAAACAATTATTTTCCCTTAGTCCCACCTGCCTGCACTCATACCATAACCCTCCATTCCCTTCTCATCCATATGGCTATCCAATTTATTTTTAAATGATACCAACGAACCTGCCTCCACCACTTCCACTGGAAGCTCATTCCACACCGCTACCACTCTGAGTAAAGAAGTTCCCCCTCATGTTACCCCTGAACTTCTGTCCCTTAATTCTGAAGTCATGTCCTCTTGTTTGAATCTTCCCTATTCTCAAAGGGAAAAGCTTGTCCACACCTAAGTTTCTCATATTGAAATAAATGCAGTTTAACCCACCGGTCCTATCTTCTACATCATAGTTTTATCACCTTCCTGACTATGAGCTACTCCTCGATGTTTAGTTCGCAATCTATGCTATTCTGCAGGCCTGCCTCAAATAGCTACCAGATCATATTCATTTATTTGTATTTGTACTCTCAATTCAGCCACATTGCTTTGAAAGTTACATGTATTCAGGGGCAGGGCCTGTCGATTTACCATGGCCTTGAGATGTATCTATTTTTAAAGACATTGGTCCCTCGCTGTGAATCATCTCTATATTAATCATTTCTATGCTTTACATGCCTTCCTTTTTAATACTGACATCTATAGCATGTCAAGGAAAGAGCGTTCACGTCGCGGCCCTGTTTCCACCAATCTTTCCACCACCACGCACAAGAAGCGACAAGACATACACCATTGTATGCAGATGCCGAGAGGTGTGTTCAGCTCTGGCTGAACAACTTCTAATCCTGTGTGTGGACTCGATAAGAAGAAGAATCTATAGCATTGCCCATTCTGTGAGGACAGTGCAAACAATTTGATTGAGATCTTTACACACGTCATCTCCGTTCACCCTCAGCATTCCATTTAGACCTACTCTAAACACAGGCCTATTCTTCCCTTTCACAAGATCTGAACGTTTTCCTTCATTCTATCAACCATTTTTTTCATGCAGCCCCTGTATTCCAATTTCTTTATAATTCCCCCATGCACCTCTATCTCTCCAGGAATTCCATGGCGTTGAGAGCTTAGTTCCTATACTAATCTCCCCATATGATTCTGCCCTGTGTGTCCCGATATCCACAAGGATCATGATGTTGGTTAAACTCACCTTTTCCATTACATGGATAGATTTTTGTTCTGAATATTAACTTCATCACCCATATCCAGTGAATGGATGAATTTAAAAAAATCTTACTTCACCCCATTCTCTACTAGTTCTCTACTACTTCACCCCATTCTCACCAGACTGATTCCTGGGATGTCAGGACATTCATATGAAGAAAGACTGGATAGACATGGCTTGTACTCGCTAGAATTTAGAAGATTGAGGGGGGATCTTATATTCAGATTGTTCCCGATTTTTGGGGAGTCCAGAACAAGGGGTCACAGTTTAAGGATAAGGGGGAAATCTTTTAGGACCAAGATGAGAAAAACCTTTTTCACAGAGAGTGGTAAATCTGTGGAATTCTCTGCCACAGAAGGTAGTTGAGGCCAGTTCATTGGCTATATTCAAGAGGGAGTTAGATGTGGCCCTTGTGGCTAAAGGGATCAGGGGGTATGGAGAGAAGGCAGGTACAGGATACTGAGTTGGATAATCAGCCATGATCATATCGAATGGCGGTGCAGGCTCGAAGGGCTGAATGGCCTACTCCTGCACCTATTTTCTATGTTTCTAGTTCCAGGTGAGTGGCCTCCTGTCATTCCAATGCTGCCTGATCATTCTTCACTGTTGGCACATGGGACGGTAGAAGATACAGTAAAGGGGGAGACTCCCACTCCTTTTGTCAGTCCAACCTCTAGAACAGACACACAGCAGCCTCTCTCACTGCTTGTTCCACCACTCCAGCTCTGACTCCACATCTCTTAAGATTATGTAGGACAATCTTGTCAAGTCTTTAATGTCCTTCCTGAAACGTGATGTAACAAATGTTTTTTTCTTCAATATAAAGTAAACACATCGTCCTTACTTTTATGGTCCATTCTATGAAAAAAAACAAGGACCCCTCATACTTGTTTTAACTGCTTTAAACCAGGTGCAATTCAAGTTCAAGTTCAAGTTTGCATTTATTGTCACTTACCTAATTAAGGTACAGTGAAATTTGAGTTACCATTCAGTTTGAAGGCTAATATGGCACCCTAGCCAATGGCACATAAACATTCATAGACACTTTTAAATGGTCAGTGTACAATTCTCGCTATTCCATCAAAGAGTCGAGTTTCAATAACCCACCAATGACCAGCATTCTGTCTGCCTGATCCATAGACACAAGCATAAATTACACTGTGGCAACAGGAGAATGAAATTCAAGGAATTAAATAAAATCTGCAATCAGTAAGCCTGAAGTGACAGTTTTTTATAATTAAAAAAAACAAATTGTTCACTAATATCCTCCAGTAAATAACATCTGTTGACCTTCTCAGGTCTGTTTTATACATGACTCCAGACTCACATATGGGGTGGGTCTACTCTCAATCACCTCCTCACTTCAGGGGTAATTAGACATTAAAAACTTGACAAGGGTGCAGAAAAGATTTACAAGCATGTTACCAGGACAGGTTTTGTAGTGCTGTTTTCCCGGGAGCGGGGAAAGTCGATGGGAGATTTTGTAGTGGTGTTCAAAATCATGATTGATTCAATAAGGAGAAAATGCTTCCAGGACTAATATTCGGTGGAAACAGATTTAAGGTGATTAGCAATAGAATCAGAGGTGATGTTAGGAAGCAATTTGTTACACAGCATGTGGTTGTGATCTGGAATGGACAGCCCAAAACAGAATTCAAAGCAGTTCAGTAGTGACGTGTAGCAGCAACATTACGCGTCTATGGGGACAGAATTAGGAAAGTGGGATCACTTACATGTATGGATTCCAAAAAGCTAGCCCAGAGTGTATTGGGCTGAATGGACTCATACTGGGCCATCCTACAATTCTATGCTTCATTTGGATTCAATTAAATTCAAGTTATAGACCTTAACAGGAAGTTAGAGAAAAATTATTATAGATGCAATAAAATTCACATTGTTGAAAACTGTGCAATACTCCAGTTTTCAGTTATGGGATTATTGTTTAAATAGGAATTTTTGAATTTCTGGACCAAACTACCGATTTAATGATTTGAGATCACACACATGAGATGATTTCTGAGTAAAAGACACATCACTAAACTCGTTATTCTGGATCCGCCTTTTACAGAAAAGCCACAAATTCAGCTGATGAATTGCAGATGACAATAAACAAGTTTCACAGGCAGGTGCCACAAACAGCCATCAGGAAACACTTGCCATGTAATTGAGTACCAATTCTAGCCCCACCTCCACACGTTCCCTATCAACATGGCTCTGCAGCACTATGCACTCACCTCTGCTTTCTTGGTTCAGCTCCTCCCAGCCCCCTCAGCCTTGATGGATGCAATCTGATGCAAAACGGCAAAGCATATGTCACCGTCAAACATCTCACCTGGGTACCAAACAACAACCTGCTGAACACTTAGCATCCGCTATCTCTAATAACAAAGGCACTGTATGTGTCCATCAAATGTCCATGGCGGTTAAAGCTGGGACATTTACTCCAGGCTGGAGAGGAGATTGAACAGCTTCCACCTTCAACATATTGGAAACATCCTTGTAGTCACCATGGATCCAATGGGTCACTAACAATGAGACCCTTGGGGTACCTTGCTTCAGCTCACACAAATGTTACTGGGCACCAGCGGGTTTCTACTGACTGGCACCCCAGAACCTTATTTCCCAGGCTCATTTGCCAAAACCTACACTCTTATTGCCACTGAAGAACTGCCCTGTGCTCAGAGGAAGGTCCCATCTCCGACACGGTGATAGGGATCAACACAGCGTCAAAAGATCTCACTGATAACTGGGAGCATAGGTCTGGAGGATATGTCGGGTCAAGGCTGGTCTGCCACCATGGAGACCTCAGGATGGGGCAGACAGACTCTCCATGTGCCATCCAAACTGTTTATTCTGAGTAGACCCATGGACACTCTGAGAAGGACTGCCACACATGCAAAGGATCTTTCTCTGCCAAGCAACATGTACTATTTCTGCCACATCTCCCCAAATCTATCAGTTGTTGAGGTGCAAATGTTAAATACGACAGCTGTTTGTAAATGTGCTGTTTGTGCAGTTGCAATTGACTGTGGTCAAAACAGAGCAGCAAGGGTAAGAAACAGGAAGGAAAAGAAAAAGGAAATGAACAGTGAAGAGTTTTACTGCTACTTATGTGATAATGATATCAATACAAAGTGTAACATGTGATTGCCCTACAGAATTGCCTTTAATATTGTTGATCATTGCTTTTAAGCAGGTTTTCAATACCTGGGAATGGATAAAAGATTGAAATAATGTCTGTGCTCCCATGCCTCATGTTTTGAAAATTGGAGGTGAATGTGGAACAAAGATTTGTTTGTGACTTTAACTGAATCAGGGTCTTTGTGCAAGCTTCACAGTCACACACAGACTTTGGAAAAGTAATTTGGTTCCTTTTCATTTGGCAACAGATTTATAAAGTTTACTTGAAAGCTCTCAAAAGTAGCGAGAAACAAGCCGACAATGATCAATGATGTCTCGGTCTCACTTCTCATCAAGTTAACTTGTTCCCCAAGCAGTTCTGCTTTTCTAGGGGTTTTCATAATCAGATTAACTCCGTTTCAGTCTTTTCCTCAGTGCTTCGCTGAATGGAAATACATTAGCAAGGCATTATTAATTTGAAGAGATATTACCCACATGACAGAAGGACACCAGGAATTGAGAGCTGCTTGTGTTTGGTAATTAACCCCGCGACTCTAGGACCCCATGTATTAATTAACAAAGGATCTCTTGATTTATATCTATGTAATCAGTTTAAAATAAGTTCAATCTGCATGCTTCATGAGTCCAGCATCAACAAGGACCCACACCATCTTGGCCACACTTTCGTTTCACTCCTACCATCGTGAAGAAGTCTGAAAGCTGTGACTTTTCCAGTTTCAGGAACAGCTTCATCCCAATAATAATCAGACTCTTGAAAGCTCCAAAAATTAACTAAACTATGAATTGTGGGCTGTCTTGATTGCACTGAGGACTTTTTTTTGCACTAATATTGTTTTTTTTCTAATTTATTGAATTTTTTTTGTTTATAATGTCACCTATGAGTGCAGTAGAGAGCATGCTGACCGGTTGCATCGTGGCTTGATACGGCAACATGAGCGTCCAGGAGCAGAAAAGGCTGCAAGAAGTTGTGACCACTGCCCCAGTCCATCTTCGGTTCTGACCTCCCCACCATCGAGGGGATCTATCGCAGTCGCTGCCTCACAAAGGCTGCCAGCATCATCAAGGACCCACACCATCCTGGCCACACCCTCATCTCTCCACTGCCATCTAGAAGGTACAGGAGCCTGAAATCTGCAACATCCAGATTCAGGAACAGCTTCTTCCCTACAGCCATCAGACTATTAAACACAACTTCAAACAAACTATGAACTATAACAACCTATTGCATTTTATCTGTTTACTGATGTGTGTATATGTATATTTTTTGGTGTATGGACACACTGATCTGTTCTGTATTTATGACTACAATATCCTGTTGTACTGCAGCAAATGCAAGAATTTCATTGTCCTATCTGGGACACATGACAATAAACTCTCTTGACTTGACTGTGTTTACAGGCTTGTTATGCTGCTGCAAGTTAAACAAATATTGTTCCACTTTCAGTCCATGTGACAATTAAAAACTCTTGATCTGACTTTGCACAAAATGGGTTTACATGAGATGTCACTAAAACAAGTCCAGGTTTGCAATGGGTGATTAATCAATGCTCATTCGGAATAATGAAGCATCTAGCTAATGTTCTGTTGCATGCTCTGCTCATTATAACGATCCCTTGTGCCCTTAGTGTGACTTCTGTTTTTTAAAGCTGCACACAATAACAGGGCCCCATTGAATCCTGAACAAGTTTCAAGCTAGCCTGCATATCAGAAAGGAGTGTGCTCTGTGTCTGGAGCTGATAAGTTTAGATTAATTTAGTTTAGTTTAGAGAAAAAGCACGAAAACAGGCCGTTCGACCCACTGAGTCCACGCCGACCAGCGATCACATAGAAACATAGAAAATAGGTGCAGGAGTAGGCCATTCGGCCCTTCGAGCCTGCACCGCCATTCAATATGATCATGGCTGATCATCCAACTCAGTATCCTGTACCTGCCTTCTCTCCATACCCCCTGATCCCTTTAGCCACAAGGGCCACATCTAACTCCCTCTTATATATAGCCAATGAACTGGCCTCAACTACCTTCTGTGGCAGAGAGTTCCAGAGATTCACCACTCTCTGTGTGAAAAATGTTTTTCTCATCTCGGTCCTAAAAGATTTCCCCTTTATCCTTAAACTGTGACCCCTTGTCCTGGACTTCCCCAACATCGGGAACAATCTTCCTGCATCTAGCCTGTCCAACCCCTTAAGAATTTTGTAAGTTTCTATAAGATCCCCCCTCAATCACCCATCAATAGTTCTATCCCACACACTAGGGACAATTTACAACTCAAAGCCAATTGACATACAAACCTATTCAACTTTGGAATGTGGGAGGAAACCGGAGCACCCGAAGAAAACCCACGCAGTCACGGGGAGAACGTACAAACTCCGCACAGACAAGCACAGTCAGGATCAAACCCCAGTCTCTCGCACTGTAAGGCAGCAACTCTACCGCTGTGCCACTGTGCATCTCTCTCCCCTCTATCTCCAGTGAGGCAAAAAGCCCTTCTGGCACATACTTGTGAGCAGACAACCATCAAGGTCATAGGCCTGACCTATGTGTTGCTAAATGTTTCATGACCAAGAGCAATTAAACGGTCAAAAGTTTGTTTGTAAATGTATCTATTTTAGTAGAACCTAGTAGATAGAAAGGATGCTGCTCATCCCGAACTGCACTTGGGAAGGTGGTGCCTTGCTACCTTCTTGAATTGCCGCAGCCTTTCTGGTGAAGATGCTGCCACAGTGCTGTTGAGCAAGATTCAGTCCCAGCCACTGTGAAGGACCATTGATAATTTCCGGATCAGGATGGTGTGTGACTCACTCGGAAGGCAGCCTGTAGCTGGTGGTCTTCCTGCGCACCTGCTGGCCCCCCTCCTCGTCCTTCTTGGTGATAAAGGTCACACTTTTGGGAGGTGGTGGATGTGAATCCTGAAGAAATAATAACAATGCATTTTCTGGATGATGTGGACACAAAAAGCTTGAGTAACTCTGCAGGGACAGGCAGCATCTCTGGAGAGAAGGTATGGGTGGCATTTCAGGTTGGCTGTGGTTGAGGGGATGCCTGTCAAGTCAGCTTCTTTGTCTTGGATGCTCATAAAAAGGCAATCTTGTATTTTGTTTTTAAAAATGTGGATATTGTGCCTAAACAAGTGATTGATCACATGTGCTAGTGCATACAAGACGGATGGTGCCTGCTTGGTTAACCTGTTATTTTTGATTCCCCCATGCTTGAAGATACATTGCCTATTTATATTTAAGTGACATGAGATGAAAATCCCTCAACTACTCCGTAAATGTACTTGCTTTGAGTAAATACTCAGCTTTCAGTAAAAACTCAGCAAAAGTTTTCAATCTCACTGCAGCACAGAAGTTGATACAAGGACATTTTTCTTAGCTTTTGTGTTCACTTCAAAAATGAAATGTATTAAATGATGGGTCGCCCTGAAACTTTACTTTGAATCCAGCCAATACCCTGTTTTTAAGATAATATAAGAGCATGTACTCTGACTGTAAATGCAACACGACGCAAAAGGAGAGTTACAAAGACCTCCTAGGGCCTCGTGTCGACCATGCTGCGAGTATGAGTTGAGGGCAAACTCTTCTAAACTCACCAATTAGGTCGCCGCAGTGGGACAGGCCCTTTACTGTCAATTTTGCTGGTAAAATCCTTGCTAGCTTCCTGTTAAACAGATTGGTCGCTCACCTTAAGGGACTGTCCCACTGCGGTGACCTAATCCGCAAGTTCAGAAGAGTTTGCCCTCGACTCATACTCACAGCATGGACGACACAAGGTCCTAGGAGGTCTTTGTAACTCTCCTTCATGCTCGAGAGTAGTCCCCGCGTACTCGAGGCCTCAGCTAGGTCGCGCCGTATTTTTCAACATGCTGAAAAATGCCCATGAGTAAAAAAAGGTCACCATGGAAAAAATTGATATTTTTTTTACTCGTAGGTTTAGTCGAGGTAGGTCGTAGTAGGTCGGCATGTTATTCGTTGGTAATCGAGGGTAGTCGAAGGTAATCAAAGATAGTCGAAGGTAGTCGTAGATAGGCTTCAACAAAGTCGAAGGGAGGTCGAAGGAGATCGAAGGTGGTCGTCTTCACTCTCCACTATTCAGTGTCCAATTTTCCCGAAGCTAGTCGAAGCTAGTCTTCAACATAGTCGAAGGAGGTTGAAGGAGGTCTTCCACATAGTTGGAGGAGGTCTTCAACATGACACTTTTTCAAACTCTCCTAAACTCTTCTAAACTTGCCAATTAGGTCGCTGCAGTGGGACAGCCCTTTAGTGTAATTTAGTTTAAAGATGCAGCATGGAGACAAGCAAAAGGACACAAGGTGCTGTAGTATCTCAGCTGGTCAGGCAGCATATAACCATATAACCATATAACCATATAACAATTACAGCACGGAAACAGGCCATCTCGACCCTTCTAGTCCGTGCCGAACACGTATTCTCCCCTAGTCCCATATACCTGTGCTCAGACCATAACCCTCCATTCCTTTCCCGTCCATATAACTATCCAATTTATTTTTAAATGATAAAAACTAACCTGCCTCCACCACCTTCCCTGGAAGCTCATTCCACACAGCCACCACTCTCTGAGTAAAGAAGTTCCCCCTCATGTTACCCCTAAACTTCTGTCCCTTAATTCTCAAGTCATGTCCCCTTGTTTGAATCTTCCCTACTCTCAGTGGGAAAAGCTTATCCACGTCAACTCTGTCTATCCCTCTCATCATTTTAAAGACCTCTATCAAGTCCCCCCTTAACCTTCTGCGCTCCAAAGAATAAAGCCCTAACTTGTTCAACCTTTCTCTGTAACTTAGTTGCTGAAACCCAGGCAACATTCTAGTAAATCTCCTCTGTACTCTCTCTATTTTGTTGACATCCTTCCTATAATTAGGCGACCAAAATTGTACCCCATACTCCAGAATTGGCCTCACCAATGCCTTGTACAATTTTAACATTACATCCCAACTTCTATACTCAATGCTCTGATTTATAAAGGCCAGCACACCAAAAGCTTTCTTTACCACCCTATCTACATGAGATTCCACTTTCAGGGAACTGTGCACAGTTATTCCCAGATCCCTCTGTTCACCTGCATTCTTCAATTCCCTACATGGCCAGATGACGTTTCAAGTCGAGATCCTTCTTCAGACATGTTTCCAAAGATGCTGCCTGACCTGCTGAGTTACTGAAGCACTTTGTGTCTTTTTGTGGTAATAGAGTGAACTGGGGTCTTACCTTCCGCCTCCTCAAGGTTGGCTGCAAGAGGCGACCGTGGGGCACAAAGGCCGTAGGTGGCAGGGCAAGGAGAGGGACGACAGTTCGCTGGAAGCTCTGCAGCAGAATGGGTCTCACCCAGATTGGGCGCAGCTCCAGAAGGTTGAGTGCATGGACCAGACTGGACTTTGAAAATGACACCAAAACCTTGCATGCAGTCTCAGTAGACTATTTCTATTCCCTTTGTACTAATTGGGTATTTTGCTTAGGTATGCCGTTGTTTTTCTCAACTATATGCAAAAAAGGAATTTCACTGTACATGTGATAATAATAAACCATTGACCATTGACCAATAGTTAAAGCAAAGGGGAAGATACAGAGTGCAGAATGTAGTTCTCGGCATTGTAGCACATCAGTTCTATTAACTAAGTCCAATGTCCACCATGAGGTAGAGGTGGATCGGACAGAACCCTAGCTAGTGGAAAGACATTTTAGAAGCCTGATAACGGGAAGCAACTAGACTGGCTCCATCTAGAACTCTTTGCAATTTCTTGCTGAATTGGGCAGGGTTGTTCCCAAACCAAGCTGTGATGCCACCAAACAGTATGCTTTCAGCAGTGCATCTGTAGACGTTTGTCAGAGTCAGCCCATCAAGTCTACTCTGAAATTAAAACATGGCTGATCTAATACTCCCCCTCAACCCCATTCTTCTGCCTTCTCCCCGTAATCCCTGATACCCGTACCAACCAAGAATCTATCGATCTCTGTCTTTAAAATATCCATTGATGGCCTCCACAGCCTTCCGTGGCAATGAAGTCCACAGATTCGCCACCCTCTGACCAATGAAATTCCTCCTGATCTTCGTAAAGGAACGTCCTTTTATTCTGAGGTTATGACCTCTGGTCCTAGACTCTCCCACTAGTGGAAACATCCTCTCCACATCCACATCGACTATATACAAACCTTCCACTATTCGGTAAGTTTTAATGGGGTCCCACTTCATCCTTCTAAAATCCAGCGAGTACAGTGCCGACAAACGCTCATCGTATGTTAACTCACTCATTCCTGGGATTATTCTCGTAAACCTCCTCTGGACTCTCTCCAACGTCAGCATATCCTTCCTCAGATATGGGGCCCAAGATTGCTCACAATACTCCAAATGCGGTCTAACCAGCACCTCATAAAGCCTCAGCATTACATCCCTGTTTTTGATATTCTAGTCCTTGTATGCACCCTAATATTCTTCCTGAAGTCGATAACTAGTTCTTTTGTCTTGCTGACATTGAGGGAAAGGTTATTGTCCTGAAACCATGCTACTATGTTCTCTAGCTCCCTCCTGTATTTCATCAGAGGGTCTCCAGCTGTTAAAGACCATCTTCTTCATCTTCACCACCATCTTCTCAAGGGTAATGAATCATGGGATTTATAACCTATGACATTCAGAAACGGATAAGCTGTGACACCCTGAAATAAAAACTCAAACAAATTTTCATTAACAAAATCAGGAAAATTCTGAGCAAGAAAAATAATGCATAAATTCTCTCTAATGGTTTTACCCTTTCTGCACAAATTATCAGGAAGCAATCCCACAATTGCCCATTGCCACTGCCCAGGCCGAATGGCCTACTCCTGCACCTATTTTCTATGTTTTCTATGTTTCTACCCAGTCACAGAAATGTAAGTCTCTTACTGCTTCTGACTTAAACTTCAGCTGTTTCAACTTCTTGCCTAAAGTCAGCTCTCACTTTCAGCTGGGGGCCACTCAACAAACATAGACCCATTACATATCTCTCTTTCAATGTAGGGATCACCTTTCTCAGCCAGGGGTATCTAACGTCAGTGACTGGTGACCTTCTGAAGTTATAAGTCATGCATATTCAGTGGATAAACTTGCTGAAGAAACCGGTTAATAAAATAACTGCTTCAAAACTGATAAAACACAATCTTGTGTCAGTTATCTGTGGCAGTGAGTTAGATTAGATTAGATTAGATTAGATTTTACTTTATTAATCCCCTTATTCAGGGGAAATTCAGATGTCCTTGCAGCACACTAATAAAAATACAACATAGCATTCAAGAGTTCAACACCGAAACACAAAAACATCCCCCCACAGTGGTTCCCACTGTGGGGGAAGGCACAAAGTCCAGTCCCCATCCTCTTGTCCACCCAGAGTCGGGCCTATTGAGGCCTCCACAGTCGCCGCCACGGCGCCCGATGTTCTCGCCGGGTGATGGTGCTCCGGCGTCGGGGAGAACCCCCAGCGGCTTGGGGTGCCAGGAACGGCCGCCTTCCCACCGGAGACCGCAGCTTCCAAGCCAACAGACCGCGCCGGACGGAGCTCCACACACTGGCGATCTCGGCGAGAGATCCCAGGCTCCGGGATGTAAAGTTCAGCGCCGCAGCTGGCCGCTCCACAGAACCGCAGCTCCACAATGTTTTCATCGGCGGTCCCAGCATACTGGAGTTCCAGCGCGGCGACCCAAGAAAGGCATCGCCTGCTCCGCGACAGCGCTCCAGCGCTGCGCCGCCACCAAAGCCGAGGTTCTGGCCAGGTCCCCTCAGGGAAACGTCGCTCCAGGACCCGCTGGTAGGCCGCGAGGACAGCTCGAAGACGCTGCTCGGAGGAAGGCAACCCCTCCGACCAGGTAGGGACTTGAAAAGCAGTTATATTTGTTTCTTACTTTAGATGTAATTTTAATCAGATGATGGAGCAAGATCATTAGATATATTATCTAAATGTACAGTGTCTTTGAAATCTGATCACAAAGCACATAGATAAACTGTAGCATAAGCTGTATACGAGTGCTCCACATCAAGTTGAGACAAATGTCACAAACTCCTTGGGTCGATATTACAAGATACCTTCATTCTGTGGATTTTACTCATTGCTCCATCATGCAATAGGCTAATGGGTGGTGTTTGACAATGAGCACTGCACTACATGAAGGATGTCGAGGCCTTGGAGAAGGTGTGGAATGGTCTCAGCCATGAGGGACTTCAGTGATGTGAAGGGTGAAAACAATCAGGACTGCTTGCCCTAGAGGAGGCTGATTCAAGGAGATGTATTACAATGTTCACAATGTGCGTTAGGTCAAATGGCTGCTTGTATGCTGTAGGAGTGTACAGTTCTTTGGCTGGCAAACCAGTAAACGGGCCATATCTCAGCTAGTCCTTCCCTGTACAATGTTTTCATTCCCAATCCTTCCGATGTCTGTAGTATCATAATCACAACAACGAGAATGCCAATTTTTGTCATGTTTCCATGCACTTCTATGTTCATCAGTCTTCCAGGCCATTCATAACTGTCCTTTTCTTTTGTGGAAATAAAGCAGTGCCCAGCACCAAGGAAGTACCTTCAGGATGGAGATGAGGAGGAATTTATTTAGTCAGAGGGTGGTGAAACTGGGGAATTCATTGCTGCAGTCGGCTGTGGTCATTTTAAAGCAGAGATTGGCAGTTTCTTTATTAGTAAGGGTGTCCAAGGTATATGGGGAGAAGGCAAGAGAATGGGGTTGAGAGAGAATGATAGATCAGCCTTAATTGAATGACAGAGATGGGCCAAATGGCCTAATTCTGCTCCTAAGACTTATGAACTTGCGAACTAAGTGGCAAGAATCAGCCATCACAGAATCATTGACTGGTTACTTTAAAGAAGAAGGCCATTTGGCCCATCATGTTTGTGGAAGCTCAGCATGAAGAACTATTTTGTTTTAAATACGGAAATTAAACACTGTCATTGTATTTTTTAAAACGGAAATACAATGCAAGTCTCGATGGTTCTGGAGCATTAAATCTTGACTTTCTGCTATTCACTAGGGGATGGGTAAACAACAAATATTATAAGTATTTGGAAATTAGTTGAATAATTGCCTCCCAAAACACATTTGAAAAGTTAAGGAGTGAAGGTAACTTTAAATTTAAAATGCCATTGTTCAATAGTTGCGTCACTGCCCCTTGTGAGTATCCAGCTATGTTGGTGCTGACAGCCTTGTGATTGACTGGTTATAGAAATTGGGGATGGAATTGCTATATAACACTTCAGAAAGAACCTTGTAAAGGCTGTGCCAATCTTTATTTGTGACTTCTGTTAAAAAAATGTATCGTATTTACCTACTAATTGGAGATAAATGAACGATATCTTGAAGATAAACACAAGATCTATCCTTCTATGTTGTTTTTTTTTAGTATGTGTTAAATGTATGTGTTAGAGTTCTGTAGTTTGTTCTTATGTGGTGGGTGGGTGTTGGGGGAAACTTTTTAAAATCTGTTACCTCGACGGAGATGCGATTTTTTTCCGTATCTGTATCTCCGTCCGCACTACATCGTGGAGTTGGAGGAGGCCTTTGTTGGAGACCGAATTCAGGGGCTCCAACCGCGGTATCCTGTCGGGTATCGAACATCGTGGTGCTCGCGATCCCTGTCAGGCATCGACCTCGGAGCTCCAAGGGATCATGCGGACTTACCATCGTGGAGTGCTGGTTGGAGACCGACTTTGGGAGCTCCAACCGCAGGAGCTTCGATCACCCCGATCGGAGGTTTCGATCGCCGGCTGCGGGAGCTTCGATCGCCCCGACTGCAGATGGTTCGACTGCCCCGACCGCGGGAGAGAAAGGAGGGAGAAGATTAGACTTTATTGCCTTCCATTACAGTGAGGAATGTGGGAATCCGCTGTAGTGAATGTTTATGTTAACTTTTATGTAGTTGTATGTCTTGTTGTTTTTTTTTTAGTACGGCCCGTACGGTAATTCACGTTTCATAGAAACATAGAACATAGAAACATAGAAATTAGGTGCAGGAGTAGGCCATTCGGCCCTTCGAGCGACAATATGTGACAATAAACTGAATTTTGAACCTTTGAACATGCTGGAATAACTCAGAGGGTCAGGCAGCTTCTCTGGAAAAAAGGAATAGGCAACATTTCGGGTTGAAACCGTTCTTCAGACTGAGAGTCAGGGGAGAGGGAAACTAGAGGTATGAAATGGTTCAGAACACATCACTGCCAGCATCGATGACCAATGAAAGGGGGTCCACAATGGTCCATTGTTGGCTGTGGACGAGGTGATAACAAAGGGATATATGGATGCAAACTGGAATGTATGGAGGTAGACATAAATGCTGGAGAAATTCAGCGGGTGAGGCAGCATCTATGAAGTGAAGGAAATAGGCAATGTTTCGGGTTGAAACCCTTCTTCAGAATATATGGATATCTTTATTCCTTGGAGTGCAGAAGTCTAAGGAGTGTTCATGTAGAGGAATATAAGATCATGAGGGGGATAGATAGGGTTAATGCACAGTTTGTTTCTCGCAGAGCTGGGGAATCAAGAGCATGAGGGCATAAGTTTGAGTTGAGAGGTTGAAAAACTTAATATGAACCTGAGGAGCAACATTCTCACACAGATGGTAGTGGGTATATAGAATGAGCAGCCAGAAGATGTAGTTGAGAAAAGTATAATAACAACATTTAAAAGATATTTGGATAGATACATGGATAGGAAAGGTTTCAAGGGATACAGTGCATTCAGAAAGTATTCAGACCCCTTCACTTTTCCCACATTTTGTTACATTACAGCCTTATTCTAAAATGGATTAAATTCATTTTTTTTATCATCAATCTACACACAATACCCTACAATAAAAAAGTGAAAACAGGTGTTTAGAAATGTTTGCAAATGAATTAAAAAGAAATAACTGAAATATTATATTTACATATGTATTCAGACCCTTTACTATGACACTCAAAATTGAGCTTTGTTTTATCCTGTTTCCATTGATTATCCTTGAGATGTTTCTACAACTTGATTGGAGTCCACAAGTGGTCAATTAAATTAAATTGATTGTACATGATTTGGAAAGGCACACACCTGTCTATATAAGGTCCCACAGTTGACAGTGCATGTCAGAGCAAAAACCAAGCCATGAAGACGAAGGAATTGTCCGTACTCCTCCGAGCACAGTGGTCTCCGTCATTCTTAAATGGAAGAACTTTGAAACCACCAGGACTCTTCATAGAGCTGGCTGACTGGTCAAACTGAGTAATCGGGGAAGAAGGGCCTTGATAAGGGAGGTGACCAAGAACCCGATGGTCACTCTGACAGAGCTCCAGAGTTCCTCTGTGGAGATGGGAGAAACTTCCAGAAGGACAACGATATCTGCAGCACTCCACCAATCAGGCCTTTATGGTAGAGTGGCCAGACGGAAGCCACTCCTGAGTAAAAGGCACATGACAGCCCGCTTGAAATTTGCCAAAAGGCACCTAAATAAGAATCTCTGGTCTGATGAAACCAAGATTGAACTCTTTGGCCTGAATGCCAAGTGTCACATCAGGAATAAACCAGGCACCACTCATCACCTGGCCAATACCAGTTCATTGGCTATATTTAAGAGGGAGTTAGATGTGGCCCTTGTGGCTAAAGGGATCAGGGGGTATGGAGAGAAGGCAGGGATGGGATACTGAGTTGGATGATCAGCCATGATCATATCGAATGGCGGTGCAGGCTCGAAGGGCCGAATGGCCTACTCCTGCACCTATTTTCTATGTTTCTATGTTTCTATACCTACGGTGAAGCATGGTGGTGACAGCATCATGCTGCAGTGATGTTTTTCAGCGGCAGGAACTGGGAGACTAGCCAGGATCGAGGGAAAGATGAACGGAGCAAAGTACAGAGAGATCCTTGATGAAAACCTGCTCCAGAGCGTTCACGACCTCAGACTGGGGCGGAGGTTCACCTTCCAACAGGACAACGACCCTAAGCACACAGCCAAGCCAATGCAGGAGTGGCTTTGTGACAAGTGGCCAAGACATAGCCCAGACTTGAACCCAATCGAACACCTCTGGAGGGACCTGAAAATAGCTGTCCATCAACTCTGCCCATCCAACCTGACAGAGCTTGAGAGGATCTGCAGAGAGTGGGAGAAATTACCCAAATACAGGTGTGCCAAGCTTGTAGCATCATACCCAAGAAGACTTGAGGCTGTAATCACTGCTAAAGGTGCCTCAACAAAGTACTGAGGTAAAGGGTCTGAATATTTATGTAAATGTGATATTTCAGTTATTTCTTTTAAATTTATTTGCAAAAATTTCTGAACACTTTTCACTTTTTTATTATGGGGCATTGTGGATAGATTGATGATAGAAAAAAAATTAATCCATTTTAAAATAAGGCTGTAACATAACAAAATGTGGAAAAAGTGAAGGGGTCTGAATACTTTCTGAATGCACTGTATGTGTCAAATGCAGGGGCATCAATGGGGCATCTCGATTGGCATGGATGAGTTTTGCTGAAGTGCCTGTTTCCGTGTTGTAACTGTTTTATTATTTAATGGATTTTTGGAACAGGAGTACATAAAAATATATTAATGACCTTTGTATCTCTGCCAGTGTACATAATATGACAAAAATCCATCATTATAACTAAATGTATAATTCAAAATATTTTATTTCACAATCCAGTTAGCATGACATCGGTAGTGAGGAAGATACTGGAGTCAATTATTAAAGAAGTAATAATGGCGCATTTGGATAGCAGTAAAATGATTGTTCCAAGTCAGCATGGATTTATGAAGTGGAAATCCTGCTTGACTAATCTTCTGGAATTTGTTGAGGATGTGACAAGTAAAATGGACAAAGGAGAACCAGTGGATGTAGTGTATCTGGACTTTCCGAAAGCCTTTGATGAGGTCCCACACAGGAGATTAGTGGACAAAATTAGAGCACTTGGTATTGGGGGTAGGGTATTGACATGGATAGAGAATTGGTTGGCAGACAGGAAACAAAAGTAGGAATAAACGGGTCCCTGTCAGAATGGTAGGCAGTGGCGAGTGGAGTGCCGCAAGGCTCGGTGCTGGGGCCGCAACTATTTACAATATATATTAATGATTTAGATGATGGGATTAAAAGTAACACTAGCAAATTTGCAGATGACACAAAGCTGGGTGGTAGTGTGAACTGCGAAGAGGATTCTAAGTGGTTGCTGGGTAACTTGGACAGGTTGAGTGAGTGGACAAATGCATGGCAGATGCTGTTTAATGTAGATAAATGTGAGGTTATCCACGTTGGCGGCAAGAACAAGGAGGCAGATTATTATCTCAATGGTGTCAGATTAGGAAAAAGGGAAGTGCAATGAGACCTGGGTGTCCTTGTACACCAGTCACTGAAAGTAAACATGCAGCTACAGCAGGCAGTGAAGAAAGCTAATGGCATGTTGGCCTGTGAATGTAACAAGAGGATTTGAGTTTAGGAGTAAAAAGGTCCTTCTGCAGGTGTACAGGGCCTTGGTGAGATCACATCTGGAGTATTGTGTGCAGTTTTAGACTCCTAATTTGAGGAAGGACATCCTTGCTAATGAGGCAGTGCAGCGTAGGTTCACGAGGTTAATCCCCGGAATGGTGGGAATGTCATAAGAGGAAAGATTGGAAAGACTGGGCTTGTATTCACTGGAATCTAGAAGAATGAGAGGGGATCTTATAGAAACATATAAAATTACTAGACTAAGTGGGGCCCGTTGGGCCCCAGCATCACACGGGAGGGCTTGTCCCCCAAAGCAATATTCCACCTCTCCACCAATTCCAACATTGGTGGCCAGTGGGTAGTGGGGGCTTTCTGGAGCGCTAGTATGGGTGTTGTGGGCTGAAGGGACTGGTTTCCAGAGGGCTAGTATGGACATTGTGGGCGGAATGGATTCTTGGGCTGGCGGCTCAGTCACTCAAGCCTGTTGTGCTGGCAGCTCACTCACTCACGGCTGGTGGGCTGGTAGTTGACTCATGGCTATTGCTTGAAACTCCATTTCAAGCAGGGTGCAAGGCCACCAAATTAAAGTGCAGTTTCTTACCACTTCAAGCAGGGTACAAGGCCACTAAATTCAAGTGCAGTTTCATACCATTTCAAGCAGGATGCAAGGCCACTAAAGACAGCAAGTTGTGACCTCTCCCTCTTCCATCTTGCAGAGACTGAGCCACGCCCATACCTCAGGGTTTAAGTCCCTCCTCCCTGCCACCAGAAGGGGCAAGGCCTTCATGGCGTGATTGACAGGAGAGACAATCTCAACATTTTATAAACACTAATAACTCTTTTAATTTTCATCGATGGGAAATATCCTTGGCACCTGATGAGCGGAGGGGGACTCTCAGTCAGATGGTCAAAAGTCACAGCCGTGCGTGGTAGCATTTTTTCTAAAATCAATATAAAGCGCAAACAGGAAGTGGTCAAGATTAGATATGGTCAAGATTTTAATTTTATAGAAGGCAAGGCAACTTTAATTAGGCAAGGCAACTTTAATTAAAGGCAACTTTAATTAGGCAAGGCAACTTTAATTAGGCAAGGCAACTTTAATTAGGCAAGGCACCTTTAATTAGGCAAGGCACCTTTAATTAGGCAACACAGCTTTAGCATTTCCAAACCAAAGGCAACACAGCTTTAGCATTTTGAAACCAAAGGCAATGTAGCTTTAGCATTTCCAAACCAAAGGCAACACAGCTTTACCATTTCCAAACAAAAGGCAACACAGCGTTAGCATTTCCAAACCAAAGGCAACACAGCTTTAGCATTTCCAAACCAAAGGCAACACAGCTTTAGCATTTCCAAACCAAAGGCAACACAGCTTTAGCAATTCCAAACCAAAGGCAACACAGCTTTAGCATTTCCAAACCAAAGGCAACACAGCTTTAGCATTTCCAAACTATATTTTCAAACCACATTAAGGGCACAGGCAGGTCAGTAAAACCACTCACAGTTTAGTAGACATGTGTTCAGTGTTATTCACAGCTCAGTCTGAGAGACGTGACCATCTCGCTCCCCCATCTTGCGGTGACTTTAAGACTTTTGCCACCATCACAGTGAGGAGGTGCCTGGTGAACTCACTGTGGTGGATGTTAATTTGTGTTTATTGTGTGTTTGTTGTTTATTATTATATGTATGACTGCAGGCAATGAAATTTTGTTCAGACCGAAAGGTCTGAATGACAAATAAAGGATCTAATCTAATCTAGGCACTTAACATTTCCGGGTTTTATAGTCCCTCCAGAAGGGGGCGTGGCTTTCAGGAGAAAGAATCTCAACATTTTTTAAACACTAATAACTATTTTATTTTTCATCGATGGGAAAAATCCTCTTGTCCTGCGCAGCGGAGGGGGACTGAGTAAGATGGCCAAGAATCACAACCGTAAGTGGCAGCGTTTTTTCTAAAATCAATATACAGAACAACAGGAAGTGGTCAAGATCAGACTTTTAGTAATATAGATAAAAGGACTGTGCAAGCTAGATGCATGAAAAATTTTCCCAATGTTGGGGGAGTCCAGACTAAAAATAAAGGGGGGGCCATTTAAAACTGAGATGAGAAAAAAACTTTTTCACCCAGAGTGTTGTGAATTTGTGGCATTCTCTACCACAGAAGGCAGTAGAGGCCAATTCACTGGATGAATTTAAAAGAGAGTTAGATAGAGCTTTAGGGGCTAGTGAAATCAAGGGATATGGGGAGAAGGCAGGCACGGGCTACTGATTGTGGATGATCGGCCATGATCACAATGAATGGCAATGCAGGCTCGAAGGGCCAAATGGCCTCCTCCTGCACCTATCTTCTATGTTCTATGTTCATCAAACATGATTAGCAAATGCAAATTGCAACATGTCCTGTTTTTGCACTTCTGCCGTGCTTAGTTCTCTACCTAGCTTCCCATTAAGCAACGCCTCAATTTCAATATTCTCATTGCGGTTTTAAGTCATGACTCTGCCTATCCCTTTCTCTGTAACTTAGAACTCCTCGAGATTGCTGCGTTCCTTAATTATGTTCCCTTGCGCAAGACTGATTCCTTTCATTTAATAGAACATCCCTGAGTTATTGGGACCGTTTCTGGAACAGGAATGAATGAATGATACTGTACCTTATGGTCACATGCATTGTGAAGGGCATTGTTCTGTATACAACCTAGGCAATGCACAAGTGTCACCACATGTTGGCTGGAGTAACTCAGCAGGTCAGGCAGCATCTCGAGAGGGCATGGAAAGGTGACCTTTTGGGTTGAGTCCCTTCTTCTGAAGAAGGGTCTTGGTCCGAAACACTCAGTTATTCCAGCATTTTGTATTTTACTGAAGATTCCAGCATCTGCAGTTCATTGTGTCTCCGGGGACTTGTACAGGTTCAACAGGCTGCACCTAGACAGGGCATGCACCATGACTCTAACAGCTGGGGGTTTGCTGGACAATTTGGGAGGATTTAGACTAACTTGGCAGGTGAGTGGGGACCTCGGAAGGAATTCAGGTGGGAAACTTTGCATTGTGGAAGTTAGAAAAGTAGTAAGTGAAAATGATCAGCAGAAGAAAAAAACCAAACAGAAAATGGGCTCAAAGAATAGAAAAATCTTAAAAGGGCAAAATTAAAGTTGCTCTATCTAAATTCACGTAGTGTTTACAAAATTCTGGGTGAATTAATGGCCACTTGTAGAAGAATGTGGGTTTGGACCAAATCAAATTACTGAAATATGGATGAAGTGATTAGTTCTGGGAGCTGAATGTTCAAGATATTTAACAATTAAGAATGGTAGCCAAAACATAAAAGGTATTTGATAGGAATGAAATGAGTGCAAGTAGTGAGAAATGATCTCAGCTCAGCAAATGCCGAATTTGAATCAGTTTAGGTGGAGCTAAGAAAAAGCAAATGAGAGGAAATAATGGTGTGAGTTACTTATAGGTCACCAAATAATAGTTGTAATAATACCATGGCAAAATTCAGGAAATGAAAATAGCATGTGATAGGGGTAATACAGCAATCATGGTAGACTTTAATCTGTACAGTCTGGACAAGTGCAATTAGTTGTATAAAGGAGGAGGACGAATTCTTCAAATGTACAAGAATTGTTTTTCTAGATCTCATATGAGGAATCAATTTGGGAAAAAGCTAGTTTAGATCCATGTGAAAGGGCTAACCAACAATATTATTGCAAAAGTGCCTTTACATGTTTTAAGAACTTACTCAATCCCAAATTCGGTTCATAAGTTAAAACATAGGATGCTAAGAATGTACGAGAGGAGTGTTGGTTATGGTAGATGCTAAAATTACATTAATGGGTATAATGCAATGTGCTGCAGCAACTCAGCGGGTCAGGCAGCATGTCTGGAGTGCATGAGTAGGTGACGTTTGGGTTATGATCCTTCTTCAGACCTTCTTCAAACAGAGAATATAACGTTGGACACACCATGGCTGCCATTTAAAGACATGAAGCAGATTTTTGAAGAGATTTTTTTTTGGTATAGAAACATAATTGAAAAGTGGTTCATCAATAACTGACAGGAATATTTAAAGCTCTGTAAAATCAATGGAAGAGGCTTTATAAAGTTACCAGAAATAAACAGTTTGAGGACAGACAGCAATTTAGAACTCAGCAACGGAGAACGAAGATTTGTTTTAAAAAGGAATTTAAACTACTGAATTAAATTGTTGAGAAGCATTAAAAAAAACAGACCAGGGAAGCTTCTATGCGTATCTAAAAAAGAAAATACCAGTGAGTACAATTCAATTTAGTTACAGAGACTGGAGAAATTAAAATGAGCAAGAAGGAAATGGTAGGCAAATTAAACAAATACTCCCATTACAATCAGTCCGAAGAAAGGACCCGACACGAAACATCGCCTATCCATGTACTCCAGAAACGTTGCCTGACCCGCTAAATTCCTCCAGCACTTTGTGTCTTTCTTTGAGGCTAAAACTGGAAAACTTGTTAAGGGGAACCAGTGGATTTGATCACAAAGCTGTCACTTGTGCTTTGATGGTGGCTGCGGAGAGAATAAAATCATGCAGCAATAACCAATATAAACATGCAAATTCCAGAAAGAAGCATATCCTATTGAGCATGTGGACACTGCACCTATTGAGGAAAAACGCTGGAGTACAGGGAGCAAATGATGTTGACTGGAGGCGAAACAGGAGCTGCTGGACAAACTATATCCAGTGCATTGCACAATGGAAACTGCTGGCCTCCACACATTTGCCAGTTCTTTTATAGGCAAACAAGGAAAAAGCCTTCTTATAATGATGAGATGAAGAAGTGGCTGGTGAAATGCAGAAGTCGTTGTTAAAACTGAATGAAAGGCCAGTACATTTCTGAGCCATGTGGCATGTAAGGCCAGAGAGGAAGGCCAGTACAAGAATGGTTGAAGTGTGTAGTATAAATGGCCTCTTTAGCTATAGACAGCACACATGGGAAATGGGAACAGAGACAGCAGATGAATGTGCACTTTGAGAAATCTGCCAAGTCTCATTGACAGTGTCTCACTTCGTAAATACCTCAAGATTGTGTGAAACCAAGTGCTGTCTATCTATAATTTACACCAAAGCCAGTTTCTCAATGTATCTTGCAGTCTGCAATTGCACCTCATGGAGTGCCACATCTCAGCAAAATTTGCATTCAATGTAATGACAGCTTTGTCAACATTATATTTTACATGGACTTAGCAATCAAGACACTAAAGCACCATCTAACTGTGATACAGTGCCACTGCTGGACGATTAGCAGAGCCAATACATGGCTCTAAGAATGTACTACAACGCACTTTTTGTTTCAAAAATGGCACAAGGTGGCACAGTGGTGCAGCGGTAGAGCTGCTGCCTCTCAGCGCCAGAGACCTGGGTTGGAACCTGAGTACGGGTGCTGACTTTGCAGTTTGTATGTCCCCCTGTGACTGCGTGGGTTTTTTTTTCTGTGCTCTGGTTTCCTAACTTTGCTAACTTAATGACTGGGTTCTGGAAGTGAGAGCAGTTGGACATTCTACACTCAAAGGTAATACATGCAAAGTGACTCCATATGGGGATGTGTCACAGGCAAGTCCCGGAGGCGTCTCGGAGTTGTAGCGTGTCTGCCACTTGCTATTCAAACGTAGCTGCTTGTATTGCTAATGCATCTTCACATCGTGGAGATAATTTCATCTGGCCTCAGCTTGTGTCAGATCATGGATTGGCTTTAAATGATTAATGGTTGGCAAATCATTCAACAAATCCCAAGTAACTGGAGCTCTGCCATGTTGATTGGGTGTGCATTAACTATAGTTTCCACATTGCTTTGAGTCAGACACAGCCTTACATATTAATCATACGGTCTAGGTATTCTACTGACTTTGTGCCTTGGATGCCAACTTAGTTGGCTTGGACGAATTGGGCGGATAAACCTGTTTCCATGCTCTATGACATTATGATATTTGCAGGAATTGGCACTGCTAGTTTCTCTCTGATTCTGCATTGCTAAAATAAACTGTAAATCGGCTATTGCATGCTAGCCATAGTGCTTGTTAGTAGTAGCCCTGCCTAGTGCGTGCTTTATAATATTAAGAACTCGCCTACGTCAGGCAGTAGATGTAGCAGCTCAGAGCTGTAACGTACTGCAGACCCTATGCTGTAAGTGCTTTAATAAATATGTGTTGTATTTTAACGTGTGTTTGGGCCACTTTGTTACATGGTGTCAGATCGTGACTCGGACTCACTCCGCTAAGTTTATCGGGTTTTCTTTTAGTTTTATCAGTTTTATTTTTATCACTTTGTTATCTCCGTTATGGCTAATTTGTGCCGCAGACCAAGCCCTCTGATCTTTTATTCAGACATTGCTGAGCGATGGCGTCTTTTTGAACGTGACTACATTCATTATATCCACATCGTTCATCGGAATGACCCTGCTGACTTGAAAGCATCACTCCTGCTTAATCTAGCGGGTCCTGAGGCAATGAATCGTGCCAACGGGCAGGTCCTAGTTCCTGCCGAGACTATAGATGTTTTGCTCAGAAAATTAGAGAGCTATGTGATTTGCCGTCCAACCATATAATTGAAAGGACAAAGTTCTATAGGCTGTGGGCCGAGGAGCTTTATTCCAGTGTTTCGTGACCCAAGTCACCAAACTACATGAAATTTTCACATATTGTGTAAAAAAAATTATATAACTCACCCCTGAAACTCGTCATGAACAAGACTTGCACATTTTTTATTAAATTAGAGAAAAATCTGAAAAGTTTCGGGTATTATTAGTCCAATCTAAGCACGTTTAACATTGAGTTGTCTGCCAGTTGGCCAATCACGTGCTTTGTTTCAGGCTAGGACACCACATGGCTGAGAGTGCCTCTACAGATGCCTGTTTTACTGGAGACTCGGATGAAGGTTCTTTGTTGTTCTGTGGAATACATGTCGTGGAAACTTGCAACAGGGTAATTTAATTTAGTGAGAAAAGCATTAAGAAGTCTGAAGAATGTGCAGCTAAGTGGATAGAAGTGGAAGAAAGCCTTGAAAGCAAAGTCCCTGCTGAGGTGCTGCAACACAAAGTGGTGAAACTTTGTGAATCAACTCAAACTGAAAGGTAAGATCTAAATTCTGAATTTATGAAAATTAATTTGTATGGACTTTAATTAATTTAATTGCACCCTTTATAATGTGAAAAAATGAGATTTGGAGGCTGTACATTCACTCATTCATTCACTCACTCACTCATTCATTCATTCACTCGCTCACTCATTCACTCACTCATTCATTCACTCATTTACTCACTCATTCACTCATTTACTCACTCATTCATTCATGCACTCATTCATTCACTCATTCATTCACTCATTCATTCACTCACTCATTCATTCATGCACTCATTCATTCATTCATTCATTCATTCATTCATTCATTCATTCATTCATTCATTCATTCACTCATTCATTCATGAAGTTGAGGGCCTAAACTATGTGTATCCATAACACAGTCAATTAAACATTTTCACTAATGCCAGCTTGTTGTAGTCTAATAAGTCTTTAACATCTAATCTCGGAACTGCCTGCGATACCTTACCGGGAAAAAGTGCTCCGATCGCGGGGCCTAGGTACTTACAGTTTTTGTCAATCGCTTTGACACTAGTTTCAGAACCTTGATGTCATTTTTCACAACTCTAGATACAAAACTCAAAACGGTCACCACTTGTATCACAGGCTGTCCAACGTTCAAAACATTGCATTGTGTATTCATATCTTTAAAGAAAGCTTGCACTCACAGAATCATTGGTTCAAACAACTCATTTATCATGAAATACCATAGGGACATTTCTTTAGATCACCCACACACAACATACACATAGTTTCACTGTTTAGTTGTTCGTACAACCATTAAATATTGTAGTACAAAATATGTGATACATGTTTCATCCTGTGCTACACGTAATGTCACTGTAAAAGGATTAGTAGAGAGGATAGCACAGACACAGTGGAATCATTGAACAAAGCTGAAATTTATTGATGAATACAAACTAAATGACAACATAGGTTGAATGAAAACAACAATTACTGTAACAAAACAAAAAAAAAGTCCTGCAAAACAAACTGCCGTGTTCCTCACCTGGCTACTGTACAGTAAGAAACAAAGCTAAACAAAGGATCAACAATCACTCGTCATCCCCATCAACCCTGTCTTGTCGATTGGGCCACAGGTTCTCATCCACATCCGCATAGATGTTTTCGTTTGCCAAACATCTTGGAAAGTACCTTCGCGCATGGCGAATCCAGGCCTGACACTGGTCTGCTGTAATGTCATCGCAGGCATTGTCCATGGCCTGAAGAAGGGTCACTTGTTGATGCGGATGCCGATCATACACTTTCCACCTCCATGTGGAGAAAATTTCCTCAATGGGGTTAAGGAAAGGAGAGTATGGGGGCAAGTACACAGTGAGGAACTGTGGATGGGCCTGAAACCATGCCTGCACCAGATGAGCGTGGTGGAACCTGACGTTGTCCCACACAATGACATAAATTACACCAACAGCTCTACAGACTAGAGTTAGCTCATCAAGAAATGCAACAAGGAGCTCTGCATTGTATGCGCCAATCAGAGATCTACGCCCTACCACACCATCTTCTGATATCGCCGCACACATACTGATGTTGGCCCCACGTCGTGCAGGTACTTGTATGGTTGCCCGCTGGCCAATTAAATTTCGCCCTCTCCTCCTTGTCTTGGCCAGGTTGAAGCCTGCCTCATCCACAAAAACAAATTTGTGATGATTGTCATCCGCATCCAGGGCCATCGCCCTCTATGTACAAAAAGACATGTTGGAAAGAGAATTACTGTACAGTATTGATTACAGTACAATGATGGGGAATTTTTCACAAACAGGCATCATGAAACTGAACATACCTGAACATACTCAATCCTCAGTTGCTTCACTCTGTCTGCATTTCTTTCAAAAGGCACACGGTACAACTGTTTGAGGGACACCTGGTGCCTTTTCAGAACACGTGCAATGGTCGGCAAACTTATGGCTTCCACATTCCTGAAGAGATCTTCATCGTCCAGGATGTTCTGTCTGATTTCTCTAAGCCGAATGTCATTTCTGGCCCGGACCATGTTGACCACAGCCCGTTCCTGTTCCTCAGTGAGGAGTCTGCCTCTGCCTCCACTATTGGGTCTAGTCTCAATTCTGTAGGGAATATGACAGGAAGAACATGTCATCATACTGTAGAACACATTTTCATAGTTACATTACCTACTCTGTGCTGCACATTGGCATGCAGTGTACAATCATTTGACAATTACAGTAAGAGTAGCCTACAGTACTGTAATGTTTACTGTAGTGCATGCTGAAGACTTACCGGTTCTCATTGCGGAAAGTTCTAATGATTGAGGCCACGGTTGATCTTCTAAGGTTTGGTTGTATCATTCTCGCTGCCTCAATCATTGTCATGCCATGATTGATGACATGATCTACAACCATTGCTCTAATCTCACTGGAGACTCTTTGCCGTTGCTGTCTTGGTCCTTGTCCTCGACCCCGTTCCCCCACACCTCTCAAACGGGGCCCATGGCCACCTCTCAAACGGGGCCCATGGCCACCACTCAAATGGGGCCCATGGCCACCTCTCAAAAGGGGTGCTTGTCCCCTGCCATTCCTTTGACCACGTCTTCCTCCTCTTCCTCCTCTTCCTTCTCCTACTTGACCTCTAAGGTGCCCACCTGCCTGCTCCATGTTGTATCACTACAGATGTTGTTGTGGATGCCACTTACACCCATACCACAAGGTCAGATCAATCATCAGTAACGAATTGGTGTCACAGGTGGTGTCAATCATTGTCGTCATCCCGAAACTTTCATGATCTGAACATGCTCATCCTCAGTTTCCATAAGACTATGCTTTAAGAGTAATGCAACAGTTACTTGTCATTTTGAGCAGTTGTATCAATTGATAGTTAGATTATTGTAATGAAATGAATAGACAGTCATCTCAAATGTAATGTGTGAATTGCATTTTGAAATGGTTATACTTTGATGTTAAGTTGTGTCATTTTGAACAGGTGATTATAGTTCAATGGACAAATTATCTTTGGTTTATGTGAATTGTATCCAAGAAATTGGAAAAAGTGTTAGACTTTTGAAAAAAGTGCATTTTGATCATTGGTTGTGAGTTTTGTATCTAGAGTTGTGAAAAATGACATCAAGGTTCTGAAACTAGTGTCAAAGCGATTGACAAAAACTGTAATATAGTGAAGCCGCGGTCTCAATTAAGAAGCGAGAACGCGGAGCCGCGGATCATCTCCGCGGGCGGGTTGTACATAGTGCCGTCTGTAGCGGCCGTTTCCAGGCCCCGACCACGGGAGAAAAACGGAGGGATATTGATCGCACTTTATAAGCTTCCATTGGAGTGAGAAATGGTCAGAAATGGTTGATGTTTCTGTAGAAATGAATTGGTGTATGTGAACTTGAACTAATTTTTCTATGGTAGTAACCTATTGTTTTTCTCATTAACATTAAGAAGAGGTTGAAATATTATGAATTGAAGTCCATGCAGACATAATGACTGTGAGATATTTTTTTCTGTGGCCTCTGCCTGACCCTCCACTTGAAATAACTTATCAATTGTAGTAAATTACAGTGTAAGTCTCATTGACATTAAATAGAGGTTGACATTTTATGAATTGAAGTCCATGCAGACTTAGGTACTATGAGATGTTTCTTTCTCTAGCTATTCTGCAGCCTCTGCTCCTCCACTTAAACTTGAAGTAACTTATCTATGGCAGTAAATTACAGTGTAAGTCTCATTGACATTAAGAAGAGATTGACATTTTATGAATTGAAGTCCATGCAGACCTAAGTAATATGATATTTATTTTTCTGCAGCTTCTGACCCTCCACTCTTCAGAGCCTGTCCACACAAAAGTGTTTTGTGTGGACATGCACTGTGCTTTAATGAACAATAATTTGAAAATTTACAGACTTGCCATCCCATCTACCTGGACATGCATACATGTTTAATTTCCTCATTGATATATCGATATTGTCTTACATAATATAAAACATGAAAAGATGTAAAATACACCCTGACACATATTATCTTCTATTATTAGGAGGCAGCAGTGTATCCCGGGTTATCATGCAGAGTGCTATCGTCACTTCTGCAACATAACAACAGATTTATGTAAGTGTGTTGACTGCAGAAACTCTATTACTGCAAAAGACTTTGAATCTGATGAAGAATATTCAGATGAAGATCAGATGTAATGTAAACAAAATAAATTGTGGAAAAAAATGATTATATAAAGTTTTATTTTAATGTCGATCGTTTCACTGTTTATTTGGTCAAATTATTTAAACAATGAGTGAATTACTTATGATAATGGCATGCTGGTGAATGACTGTGACAATCCACCCACCGATCCACACATACATACATACATACATATGCACATCCATACGCACATCCATCCATACCACACTTCCATGCATGCAAACACACACATACATGCACACATAAATCTGCACACACACATCCACACATCCATTCACATGCAGACATATATGTACACATCCACACATACATGCACACATACATCCATACACACTTACATCCACAGATACACGTTTGAAAGGTATACACAGACACACACACAAACTAGAGATAAACAATGCAACACTTTTTGGGTTCTTTTAGGTTAAAGGTAATAGCCCTCATTTGCAAAGGCATTGCAAAGGCAGACTCAGGAACAGTTTTATCCCAAGAGCTATAGCGGCTCTGAACCGGCCCTAATGAGTGCCCCCCCACCCACCCCCTTTGGACAGTCTCCCTCAGATGGTCACGTCAATCAATTCAGCTTGCTTATTTATGTATTGTATTTATTTACCTTTCTTGTACATCAGTGGAGCTGCACACTAAATCTCGTTGCACTGACGTGCAATGACAATAAAAGATATTATTATTATTATTATCATCGGGGGGGGGGGTCTCTAACATAAATATAAGCTCTTTGTAGCTTAAAATGAATATTCATCGAGTAAACATCAGAGCATTCGATTCTTGGCCAGGATGTGACATTTACATCAGAAATAAGACAGGTCTCTTACAGGTCTGGCACTGCCCCAGTCCCACTACGGCCGTTACCCCCACTCTCCCCACTATGGCAGTCAGCGGGGTTCAGTAAATGAGGAAACCTAGAGGATCTTTACTGACCCTTTAATTAGGCAGGTTCATGAACCCTTAAAACCTGGGACATATGCTGCAGTCTCATTAAATTTCCTATTAAAGCGACTGGAACATGCCTGCCTGGCACTGCCCCAGTCCCACTATGGCCGTCACCCCCACTCTGCACACTGGCAGTCAGTGGGGTTCAGTAAAGGGAGGAACTCACAAGAACTACCCTGACCCATTAATTAGGCTGGTTCAGGAGCAGGACCTCTGCGACAGTGTCATTAAAAAAACACACTCACAATTATATTCATCATATTATTTTTATATAATATAATTATACTTAATTATATATGATTACATTCATATTTACAAGTTATATATATATATATTGGTATAGTAATATATAGTTTAAATGGACAGCAACACGGAAATAGGCTGCCCATGGTGTAATATGGGCATTGGCCACTAGATGGTGCTTAATTTCCCAATCTCATTTTCATTAGTTTAATTAATTAATGTGCAACGTTTGACAATGACGAGTTATGACTTCCTTCTCAATTATATTTCATCTAAATCTGTGGAAAATGTCATGTAGTTTGGTGACTTAAGTCACGAAAACTGATTTCTAGACACATTTTTGATGCTCGGCCCACAGCCTACTATGCTCGTTCGCAGCAGGTTGGTGAACCTATTGAACGATTTATTAACGACTTAAAACACATGGCCGCGCGCTGTCATTTTGGTGAGTTGACAGATGAACTTGTTAGAGATAAGCTTGTCGGGGCATGATTGATATCAAACTGAGAGCTGAGCTTCTTCGCAACACCGAATTAACCCTTTACCAAGCTATCCATTTGTGTCGAATTTCAGAGATTACTTCACCAAATGCAGATCCTGTCTCTTTCAACCGACGAAAGCAACACAATGTCAATCTTACTGACTACTCCTCCTGCAAAGCCTCTAATGTGCCTGCTGCGCGATGTCAGAATTGTAACTATTTTCATGCGAAGGGTCGCCAGTTCTGCATAGCTTACGGAAAGACCTGCAATTATTGTAGAAACCAAACCATTTCGCAAAATGTTGCTGTTCCCGTGGGACTGTTAATGTTTCAAGGACAAACTTGCACCTGCTTCAACAAGAGTTCTCTGATACTGACTCCCAAGAGCCTGAAACGCCATCCCACCAGCAGTGTTCAGACAGTGCTGATAACAGTTCTGCTATTCACTCCCTCCTCCCTTCGTCTAATGAGCTACTTAACCCTGAAGTGACTGTGTTCATGAATAACAGGCCCATACTCACCAAAGTAGACACGGGGGCAAAGGTCAACATCATGTTGATAAGAGAGTTTAATAAAATTCAAAATGCAGAACAAATGCATAAGCACTCCTCAACGCTTCGGGCTTACGGGGGAGAGATCCTACATCGACTGGGAAAAGCTGATTTAAAGTGCACAGTTGATGAGCAGACGCACACCCTGCAGTTTTACATTACATTCTGGACACAATCTTTTACAGGACTATTAGGTTCTCTGCCACTCTTGTTGTTGAAACCAGGATATCATCCATGAAGCAAAAAAAATGGGACCCTGTTCATACAAAATCTGTGCTGGGAAGTCACCAGTGCTGTTGAACTTCTAGAGGTGGATTTGGTATTGGTTTTCTCTGCATACTTGCCTGTGGTATGTGGCATTGTTTGAGCTATGTGGTTCTGAGGACCCCATATTTGCTATTGAAAAGGAGGAGATCTACAATGGGAGAGCATTGCAGCAGCCTTCTCATCATGGTCTACTGGCAGTGTAAGTGTTTGTTGCTCTGTGTCTGTCGGAGGTACATGATTTATAACTATTGTTAGACCATTATGAAGAAGCAAGAAATGCTTAATTCTGTGTGTGAAATCTGTAAGGGTAAACAAACATCAAAGGGGAAAACTATATAGATTACATGAATCTTTGTTCATGGAATAGTCGAGTCTTGAATTTTCCCAAGGGCCGTTGTATTTGATGCTCTTAAATAAAGTCTTCATTGCCTTTCCCGATCTTTGTGATGTGTTTTAAAGTTTTATTTAAGAGGGTGAAGTCAATTTATAATCAGCAAGCTAAAATATACTGTTATTGGGTGCTCAAATCAAATATGCAGGATAATGTGGAAAGAAGTAATTGCACATGCAGGCTTACAAAAAAAATACACAAAGAGTTGGAGCAACTCAGCGGGTCAGGCAGCATCCCTGAAGAACATGGATAGTTGATGTTTCGGGTTGGGACCCTTCTTCAGACTGAGGGTCCTGATCCGAATCGCAACCATGTTCTCCAGGATTGCTACCTGACCCGCTGAGTCACTCCAGCATTTTGTATCCACGACAATGTTAATTTTTACCAGTGTCCGACCAATCACTCGTTAGTCAGCCCCTTTCCATAAGTAAATCCCCGGCAAGTCCCTATGTGTGAGAGGTTTGTATTACAATGCAAATACGATTTATAGATGCAAATGTAAGGATTTCTTGACATACTCGGTATATTAGTTGACACAAGAGACTGCAGATGCTGGAAATTCGAGCAAAAAACAAACTGGTGGAGGAACTCAGCAGGTCAGCTGCTTGTTCTTTGCTCATTTTTGTTCATTTAAAAAAAAAAATTATTTTATTTTTATTAGAAGTACAGTAAATTACAATAATACACATCACATAAATCTTATTACATTTTGTTGTACCACTTCGTTTTTCGAGCTTTAAAAAGTGAGCAAGAATCGTGAAGGTGCAGGAAAGTGTTGGGAGAAGAAAGCCCCTTGGGGAAGAAATTAGAGAAGGGAGTAAAGAAAGGAAATAAGACCCTAGAAAGAAAAGGAAAAAAAAGGAAAAACAATCGATCTATTATAACACAAAACTCCGCAAAAAAGGATATACCAACCGTGTTTTTAAATTTTTTTATTTTATACCCCCCGTTACCAGATCCTGGTACCATTTATATTTTAAATTACTATTGCACCTTATGCTTGTAATAGTTCCGTAAATGCAGACCACGTCTTTTGGAAGTGGTCTGCTTTGCCTGCTAGGAGGAGTCTCATCTCTTCCAAGTGTAGTGTTTCGAACATGTTTGAAATCCACATTTTTATTGTTGGTATTGGAGCATTTTTCCAAAATTTGAGTATAAGCTTTTTTCCCATTATTAGCCCGTAATTAAGTAAGTTCTTTTGAGACACATTTAATTCGGGGTTACCTTCCGATATTCCAAAAATGATCCATTCTGCTTTTGGTAGAAGTTTTATTTTAAATAATTTTGTGAAGATTTCAAATATTTAGTTCCAGAATTTTTGAATTTTTATACAAAAAACAAAAGAGTGCGCTATGTTAGCTTCTTGTGACTGACATTTATCACAAATGGGTGAGACATTGGGGAAAAGTTTATTTTAGTTTTTGAATAATATAGTCTATGTAATGTTTTATATTGAATTAGAGTATGTCGTACATTGATCGAGCATTTATGCACATATAGTAAGTGTTTATCCCAGCTCTCTTTTGAAATTTTTATAGCTAGTTCTTGTTCCCAGTCTCTTCTAATACCATCGGTTGTAGGTATTTCTATATTTAAAATAATGTTGTATAAGTATGATATTAGATTTTCTGATTCAGCCTTTGTCTTCATGGCTTCATCCAATAAGTCTGGGGGCATGTTATGATAGTCTTTTTTGTATTTTTTCAGATAGTCACGGATTTGAAGATATTTAAAATATTGATTATTTTTCAAATTATATTTCAGTTGTAATTGTTGAAATGATAATAATTTTCCTAATTCATACAAGTCTCAGAACGTTTTGATTCCCATTCTTTCCCATTGTGTAAATGATTTATCTATAATTGAAGGTTTAAACGACGGGTTATTGACTATTGGCATTAAAAGAGATAGATTTCTTAATTTTAGATTCTGTTTTATTTGTTTCCAAGTTCTAATTGTGCTATGTATCATTGGATTTTTATTATAATTTTTGTTATTCAGATTCATTGGTGAGAGGAGAGTTGCTCCTGTATTACACGGAGAGCAGTCCTCTCTCTCCATTACAATCCAATCCACCTGCTGGGCAGAGTTGTCCAGCAGGTGAATCATATTTTTAATATTTACTGCCAAATTATAGTACATAAAGTTAGGGAGCGCTAGACCACCCATCTCTTTTGGTTTACTAAGGTGTGCTCTTTGTATTCTGTGGGATTTGTAATCCCATATAAAATTTGTAATGTCAGTAGTTTTTTGAAAAACTTTTTTGGAAGATATATTGGAATTGATTGAAATAAATATAGGATTTGTGGTAAAAAGATCATTTTTATAGCATTTATTCGACCGATTAAAGACATCGGGAGCGTTTTCCAGAATTTAATTAGATTATTTAGTTTCTTAAGTAAGTGGCTCTAATTGGCATTAAACATAGCGTGATAATTTCTAGTGATTTCAATTCCTAAATATTTAAATTTTTCTGTGGCTATTTTAAAGGGGAATTTCAAGAGATGTGTTGAGTCTTTCGGTTTTATCGACATAATTTCACTTTTGTTCCAGTTTATTCTGTATCCTGAGAAAGATCCAAAGTCCTCAATTAGATTTAATATGTTTGGTATACTGATTTGGGGTTTTGTGATATACAGTAATACATCGTCTGCGTATAAGGATATTTTGTTATTTGAATATTTTGTATTAAACCGTAAATATCCGGGTGTGTTCTAATTTTTTCAGCTAAAGGTTCAATTACCAGAGCAAATAACAGCGGTGATAATGAACATCCTTGTCTATTGCCCCTTGTTAATTGGAATTTCGTAGATAGTATATTATTAGTTAATATTCTAGCCGTGGGTTTGTTATATAATAATTTTATCCATGCGATGAAGCTCTCTCCCATTTGAAATTTTTGCAATACTTTAATCATATAATCCCATTCTACTTGATCAAACGCTTTTTCTGCGTCCAATGAAATGATAGATAACTCTTGTTCTTGAGGTTTGTGAGTGCATTATGTTAAACGGACGTCTCAGGTTATTAAATGAATGTCTCTTAGGTATAAATCCCGTTTGATCCTCATTTATTAGTTTACTAACATATTGACTTAGTCTTCTAGCTAGTGTTTTCGCTAATATTTTTTGATCCGTATTTAACAAAGCAATAGCTCTATATGAGCCTGGTTCTTCTATATCTTTATATTTTTTAAGTATTAATGTGATCGTTGATTCTGCTAGTGTTTCAGGTAAGATTTGTACTTTAAAAGCGTATGTATACATTTTCTGTAGACGTGGTGTAACTATGTCGTAAAAACATTTATAAAATTCATTACTGAATCCGTCTGGTCCTGGTGTTTTTCCATTCTTAAGTGTGTTTATTGTGTCTTCTATTTCCTTAGCTGTAATTTGTGCTCCCAGTTCCTCTTGTTCCTTCAATTCTAGTTTTGGAAGGTTACAATTGTCCAAAAATTCTGAAACTTTATTATTGTCTATTAGCGTTTTCGATGTGTATAAATTCTTGTAATATTGAGCAAATCTTTTATTGATATCATTAGGTAGTGTTAATAATTCCCCTCTATCTGATTTAATCTTTAAAATTGCATGATCTTTTTCCCGTTTTTTCAGTTGGCGTGCCAAAAGTTTATGGGGTTTATCCCCAAATTCGAAATGTTCTTGTTTTGTAATTTGGAATAATCTTATAATCTTCTCTGGTAATAATTTATTTAACTTAAATTTCAGTATTAAAATTTTATTATGTTTATCCATAATTGGGTCTTTAGCATTATCTATATCTAGTTGTCTGATTTGTTCTTCTAATTGTCTTTGTTCATTCTTATTCTTTTTGTTTTGAAAAGCTTGATACGAGATAATGACTCCTCTAATAAATGCTTTGAAGGATTCCCATAATAAAGTGGGCGATATATCTGGTGTATCATTTGTCTCAAAAAATAGGTCCATCTGTTTTTTTAGATATATACTCCCTTGTGGGTCTTTCAGAATTTGCAAGTTAAACCTCCAGAATGATTTGTTCGTAGACATTCCTTCCAATTTTAAAACGAAAGTTAGTGGGGAGTGATCTGAAATCGTATTGGTGTGATATTTAGGGTTCATAGTATAAGGGCTTAGTTTTGTATCCACTAGGAAGTAGTCTATACGTGAGTATGTTTTATGTACCATTTAATAAAATGAGTATTCCCTTCCAGTCGGATTCGCGATCCTCCAGACATCTGCTATATTTGTATTTTTTATATATGTATTTAAGAGTTCACTAGTTCTAGATTTCATATTACCTCTTTGTTTTTGCATCGATTTATCTAAGTACAGATCTAAAGCACAGTTGAAGTCTCCTCCAATTATAACATTTTGGTAGTTAAATTCTGCGATTGTATTCAGGATTTTATTAAAAAATTGAGGATTATCAAAATTGGGCGCATATATGTTTACCAAAGTGATTGGCGTAGCATGGATCTCTCCTGAAACTATAAGATATCACCCTTCCTTATCTGATATAATGTTCTTTGATTTGAATGGAATTCCTTTGCGAATAATAATTGCGGTGCCTCTGGATTTCGAAGTATATGAGGAGTGAAATGTTTGGCCTATCCAATTCGACCTCAATCTCATCTGATCTTGATGTTTATGGTGCATTTCTTGTAGAAAAGTAATGTCCGCATTATATGATTTCAACTGAGCTAGTATTTTGCCCCTTTTAATTGGTTCATTAATACCCCTTATATTCCAGCTACACAGTGTGATTCCTCCCATTTTCTTTTGTTTATCACCTTGCATTTTCTCTGATTTTAATACCCTTATTTATTACGGTGCATCCACACCTCAGGACTCTGGATATTTGGGGGGCGTTTATATTATTAACTTCCTTGGTAGATCCCTTTTAGAATAGAATAGAATAGAAATAATTTAATTGCCACACAACCAAGGTCGGTGGTATTTGGGTTGTCAGCAGCGGTACAATAATAAAGAACACAACCACAATAAAAATGTTACACAAACATCCACCACAGCATTCATCACTGTGGTGGAAGGCACAGAGCTTGGCCAGTCCTCCTCCATTTTCCCCCGTGGTCGGGACCTCCACCCTCCACAGCCGTTGCTGCGGGCGTCCAGATGGAAGGGACAAAGTCAAAGTCAAGGTGAGTCCAGGATCGGCTCTTCCCAACCAGAGACCGCGGCTTCAGGCTGGTGTAGGCCGCAGGCCGGCGGTCAAAGTTTTAAAGTACCTGCCGTGCCGCAGCCGGAAGCACCGCAGTCTGCAGGGCCGGCGGTCGAAGCTCCCCTCCAGGGGTGATGTTAAGTCCATACCGCGCCCGCGGTAGAAGACGGCCGCGGGCCGGCGGTGGAAGCTTCTTCTTCCCCCCGGGTCCCCAACGTGAGATCCCGGGCTGTAGACGCCGCACCAGCTGGAGTTCTGCAGACCGCTGCTTCAGGCTGCCGGCTGCCGCGGGCCAGCGTAACGGAGCGCTCCCCTCCAGCGAGGTCTCACCCGCTCCGCGCCGAGAGTCCACGCTGTGCCCGCCATTGAAGCTCCGGGCGCGTCTCCGGGAAAGTCGGCGCCGATCCATGCTGTTAGGCCACGGGGGAGGCGACCTGAAAAAGTCGCCTCCCCATGGAAGAGGCGGCCGAAACGGTTTCCCCCTTACCCCCCCACACCACCCCCCACACATAACACACAAAGAAACATTAAAAACACACTTTTAAACATACTAAAAAAATAAAAAAAGTTGAAAAAAAGACGGACGCGCTGCCGACAGGCTGCTGCCAGTGCAGCGCCCCCTACCGAAATTTTGCGAATTTCCTTGAAAAAAAAACACATAGTAGTGACATATTGTGATTTTAAAAAAAATTGAACAAGTAAAATGACAGTGTCTGAAGTATTCGACCCCACGCGTCTGTGGGATTCGACATCTATTCGACTTCCGAAGTTGATGTTGTACAATTAGCTCCGCTCCTTTTATTACTCTAAACCTAAGAAGGCGGTACCATTTCAAAATCAATTATATTTCACCCAATTACACTATATATATATATGTATATATGTATATATATATATTTCATTCAGACTTATCAGATCTGTGTTCAGCTACTGTGAAATTTATTTATCTAACACTTTCATCTACTAATTATTTATAATTAGTTATATCTTTGATAATAGTAAGCTGTTAGCTGTAAGGGTTAACCAGAAACAGGCTCCTGGAATTATGCCAGGTGCCTGAGTCTCCTCCCTTCTCCACACGAACTACATAACACTTAACCTTTCAATATTATCTACTTTAATTCTAAAATTTGTTATCTCTATATACGAGCTAGTCAGTCTTATTAGCAGATTATTACATTTTGCCCATTATATAGTTCAGGTTAGTTTCCATTTATATTTCTATATTAGAATTGTTAATTATTATTAATTCTCTATATTTTGTAAAGCTGTTTTAAGATCTTAAACTGCCATTTGTCCTTGTGGTGTTTTCCACATTCGGCTCTGCTGTTCATCTCTGCGTTGCTTATCAGTCTTTCCTTCATTTTGAATAAAGAATGTCCTTGAGTTGAATTCCAAAGCGTCCAAAGGAGATAAGGTGTCTAGACCATCGCACGTGGAAATTCTCTTCCATTTTAAACTTTTAGAGAATGGCGTTTCTTCCCTTATCTTCAGGTGTTCTCTGTGAAGTAATAAAAGGAAAGAAACTGTCCATATCGTCCCGCTGTCGTGATTAATCTTCTGTTTCTGCCACAATCTCTTGGGCATATTTATAAGATGCGGCCGAATTAGTGAAAGTTTTCTCTTTTCCCTTGAAAGTAATGCGCATCCTGGCCGGATAAAAAACGCCACATCTGACATCTTTAACTCCATGGAGAATCTGTCTTGTCTGTTCGAACTTTCTTCTCTTTTGCACGATCTCATAGGGATAATCCCGGAGGAGTTTGATAGTGTCGTTTCCAAAGGTCATCTTCACTCCATATTTGATTTTTTTCATCAGCTCTTCAAGTGCTGAAATGTCCCGAAGTTTGACTATGATCTGTCGTGGGTGGGCTGGATCTGCTTGTGATCTTGGCTTAAATCTAGGTATTCGATGTACTTCAATTTCCGGTTCCACAGGTAAATTGAGTACATGTTTGATTAAGTTGGCAGTGAACTCACGGGCGTTGTTCCCCTCTGCCCCTTCTGTTACTCCCAGTATTCGTAAATTTTGGCGTCGTGAGCGAGCTTCGAGATCAAGACATTTATCTGAGACTTTCGCCAGTTGACTCTTGAGGCTGTCTAGTTCTAGCTTCATTCCCTGCATATCTTCATCCATTTGATCAACAATTGTTTCCATGTCTTTTATTTCAGTTACATGTGAAGAAACAATTACATGCACAGCCTCAAACTTCTTCTTAGTTTCTACTTCCCCTTTATTAATTCTCCCCATTAGCTCTTCATGCACATCCTCAATTCGTTTTTGTATAATGCCAATGCTGTCAATAACTTTTAGATTACCAGCATTGATGTTCGACATATTTTCCATCAATTTAACATTAATATTTTCCATCATTTTTGAGTTTTCAGCCTCAATATCCTTTCTCAGTTCTCTTACCGAGTTCTTTATCTCCTCCATTTCATTTTTCTCCTTAGTAGCCATCTCAGTCTTGGATCTTGTAGCCATTCCAGAATCCACTTCAGAGGTCTGTTCTTCAGTTTTCTGTGTTTTCAGCAGTTTTGAGATTGTTCTCTGAGGGCTCTGAGCTGAAGACGGTTTTTTCATTTTAAATCCTTTATCCTCCGTTTTAAATCACAGCACTTACTGATGACGTCATCAGCGCGACGTCCCGGGGCTCCGGTGAGTTTTTGAATTGGTCCCGACCTCCAGACCCGATTTTAACGCGAAAAATCGCGATTTCACAGCAGCGGAGCTAAACGTTGCGACTGCTAGTCCAGCATGGCGCCACCGGAAGTCCTTTTTGTTCATTTTTAACATGAATAATGAAAGGTAGAGTGGATGCAGAAAGGAACTTTTCACCGGTGGGAGAGTCCAGGACCCGTCATAGCCTCAGAATTAAAGGGCGCTCTTTAAGAAAGAAGGTGAGGAGGAACTTCTTTAGTCAGAGGGTAGTTAATCTGTGGAACTCATTAACACAGAGGGCTGTGGAGGCCAAGTCAGTGGATATTTTTAAGACAGAGATAAATTCTTGATTAGAACGGGTGTCAAGGGTTATGGGGATAAGGCAGGAAAATGGTATTAGGAGGCAGTGATCAGCCATGATTGATGGGCCGAATGGCATAATTCTACTCCTATTGCTTGTGAACTTGTGAATGATTGAATTTCCCTTGGCGTCACCACTCACTAATGTATAATCCTCAATAGATGACTACACATAAGCAAAGGGCAGCACAGTGACGTAGCTGGAAGATCTGTTACCTCATGACGCCAGAGACCAGGCATTCAATCCTAACCTTGGGTATTCTATGTGTGCAATTTGCACGTACTCCCTGTGACTGCGTGGGTTTCCTCCGCTTGCTCCAGTTTCATCACACATCTCAATGGCGTGCGGATTGTAGGTAATTGGCCTCTGTAAATTGTCTCTAATTGGTAGGAAGTGGATGACAAAGTGGGATAACAAAGAACTAGTGTGAACGGGTTGTCGATGATTGGCGTGGACTCGGTGAGCCAAAGGGCCTGTTACCACGCTGTATCTCTAAACTAAACTAAACTAAGCTGCAAATGTATCTACTAGTTTCCGGTAGGCGGCGCGGCTCTCGCCAGCAGCGGCCTCTGCAGTCCGTCTGCGTTTTTATTATTTTATGTCTATGTTTTAATGTAGTTTTTGTTATTTTTGTTGGGGTATGTGTGTGGGGGGGTGGGGGTGGTGTGGGGGGGAGGGGGAAACTTTTAAATCTCTCCCTGCACGGGAGACCCGACCTTTTCTTTGTCGGGTCTCCGTTGTCGTTGGGGCCGCAACGAGGAGCGGCCTCCAACAGGAAGACCGGGGACTCCAGTGCCGACACTCGCCTCACTGTCGCGGAGCTGGCCGAGTCCAGAGCGGGTGGAGCTGTGGTGGACGCTGCTGCGACCCGACCCCCGGAGATTCGGTGGCTGCAACTGCGGGTTTGGCGGACGGCACCGGGAGCCCGCGGGTCCCTGGAGGGAGACCGCTTTTCGGGGCTTCCGCAACGGCGACTTCTCCCGCCCGAGTTGCGGGGTTGAAGAGCTCCTGGAGCGGGGCCTTACAGCACCGCCCCGCGCGGCTTGGAATGGCGGCGGGCTGCGAGCGCGCACCGGGGGCTCTAACACCAAGACCCGGTGCGCGAACTTGCATTACCCGGCGTGGTTTAATGGCCACGGGACAATTCGCCATCGCCCGCCGGGGGCTTTGACTTTGACTCTGACATCGGGGGGGAGAGTGCAGTGGAGAGATAAGTTTTTTTTGGCCTTCCATCACAGCAATGTGATGGATGTTTATGTAAATTATGTTGTGTCTTGGGTCTATTTGTTGTAATGTATGGCTGCAGAAACGGCATTTCGTTTGGACCTCACGGGGTCCAAATGACAATAAATTGAATTGTATTGTATTGTATTGTATTGTATTGTAGTTGTGTGCATTTCCAGTTTAGTGTAATGGTGCTTTCTCACGGTGCGACCTGAAGCAAGACTTAACAAGAGTTTAACATCGTGGGAACCTCTGCGATAGCAGTACGGCATTCGTGGACTACCGAGGACCTCCGTGGCGCTAACGGCAGGTAGTCGTGTAACTTTGTACGGTCGGGAGAAAATTCAAACATTTTTGAATTTCTCCAAGAGTGACTTGAGCAGCGTTGCAACATTGTATGAACGCAGATGCCAGTGCGATATCCGTGCAATATCCGTAATGACACTTGCGGGTACCGTGGGAACTCCTGCGAACGGTAAACCCGGAAGCTTGACAGAAGGGACATAAGGTGAGTAAAAAAGGTGGTCTCAATATCGCCAATGGACCATGTGTCCATCGAGGACGTCCCACCTAATTGTCATTGTTTGAGAATCTTTTTCACAGTAAAAAGACTTGCAGAGATGCCTCTCAGAAAAGCGCAAAGAAAGGGGTCAAAGAAAGTCAGAAAGTTTTTAGCCATGCAGGTAAATGAGGAGGAAACTCAGCAAGAGAGACAGGTGGAGAGGCAAGAGGAGATGCCAGAGATACCACTGCCTGTGGGATCCTTGGAGCAGGGAGAGGGTGATCAAGGTGGATTTGAGATTGCCTCCCCAGTAGTGAGTATCTATAACAATATATTAGTTTATGTACAGGAGAACAATTTAATGTTATCCATGATTTAAAAACATACAATGCTACAGATGTAAAAGTGCTGTTTTTGCAGGGAACAGACAGACTTTTATAAGATAAATTAAAGGAAACTGCAAAAACAGCACTTTTACATCTGTAGCATTGTATGTTTTTAAATCATAAAATGCGATATTGAGACCACCTTTTTTACTCACCTTATGTCCCTTCTGTCAAGCTTCCGGGTTTACCGTTCGCAGGAGTTCTCACGGTACCCGCAAGTGTCATTACGGATATCGCACGGATATCGCACTGGCATCTGCGTTCATACAATGTTGCAACGCTGCTCAAGTCACTCTTGGAGAAATTCAAAAAAATTCAAGAATTTTCTCCCGACCTTACAAAGTTACACGACTACCTGCCGTTAGCGCCACGGAGGTCCTCGGTGGTCCACGAATGCCGTACTGCTATCGCAGAGGTTCCCACGATGTTAAACTCTTGTTAAGTCTTGCTTCAGGTCGGACCGTGAGAAAGCCCTTAAGGGCGATTCTTCAGTAAGTGTCTACTTTGAAGTTTCTGGAAACCCGATTATAAAACTTAACATTTTGCAACTTTGAATGTTGTTTCACATAGATGAACATCTCTAC